>NC_080179.1:61096999-61396999 GCF_950295315.1 Erinaceus europaeus | reverse complement strand
GATTTTAGCTCAGCAATCTGGTTACTGTGTTTGTAGAAAAGTACCATGTAATTTTTTAGCCAGCTTTTATATATCGTGAATCTTTTTTACATAAGAAAAATAGCTAGTAAAAAATATTACTCTAGGAAATAGTATCTTCCTGTTTGACTTACGTTCATCTACTTTATAAACTTGTGTGGTGAGATGTCAATAGTTTAACCTTGAAAGAGAGATGTCAGTGTCAGACAGCATTTATTAAAGTACTCTTCTACTTGTCCATATTGCACACTCTGAATTACTCCTACCTCTTTTTCTCACTATTCCCCATGATGACTTCTCATCTCTTCCCTTCCCCCCCACCATATGTTCCTACCAGTTCTTGCAAAGGTTTTCAATATGTTCCTGTTCATCTTCTGAAGTGAAGAATGCTTCCTTTTGGTTCAGCATTACACAATACATCTTGGAAATGCAAGTTAACCTTAACAACTAATTTTCACATGAAGAAAAAGGCAGGAAAATTTGAATAAGCAACCATCTTATGAAAAAAGCTTCAATAAGAGACATGAGAGGGGTTATCTAAAGGAGAATTAGCCTAGAAATATAGTTTGCACTACAAGTCTACATCAGTCAAATTAGTGTCTATTTTATACCATTAGGATCTATTTTTTTTGAGAGGACTTGATTTTTTTTTATTTAAGAAAGTATTAATTAACAAAACCATAGGGTAGGAGGGGTACAACTCCACACAATTCCCACCACCCAATCTCCATATCCCACCCCCTCCCCTGATAGCTTTCCCACTCTCTATCCCTCTGGGAGCATGGACCCAGGGTCACTGTGGGTTACAGAAGGTAGAAGGTCTGGCCTCTGTACTTGCTTCCCCGCTGAACATGGGCGTTGACTGGTCGGTCTATACTCCCAGTCTGCCTCTCTCTTTCCCTAGTAGGATGGGTCTCTGGGGAAGCAGAGCTCCAGGACATATTGGTGGGGTCTTCAGTCCAGGGAAGCCTGGCCGGCATCCTGATGACATCTGGAACCTGGTGGCAGAAAAGAGAGTTAACATACAAAGCCAAACAAATTGTTGAGCAATCATGGACCCAAAGCTTGGAATAGTGGAGAGGATCTATTTTATACAAATGTATAGATCAGTGGAACAGGAAAAAAAACAGACTCACTGAAGTATAATGAATAAGTTTTTTTCATAAGGTCAAAGATAATTCAGTTGAGAAAGACATGTATTTTTTTCAACAATCAATGCTGACATATTGATCATTGGCATAATCAATCATTGGCATATTGATAAGAAAAATCAAATATCAGATGAATCTGAATCTATTAGTCTACTGTTATTACTCTTCCCACAAAATTCCATTTGCCTATGAAGTTGTTAAATAAAAATCAATTGATAGAAGTCCAGAGAAACCAGATTAGATGCTCTTAGATGTATTCTATGTGTCTCTGTAAATTTGTCTTTTGTCTAGGATTTGTAAGTATATTACAAGTCTCCATTCAAAGGCTGGGACTTAAAATCAATCATAATGCGCTTTCTCAGTCCTAACCTGAGACTAAGAACAAAAGATAATTTATTTTTGAAGACTCCTTATCAGTAAAAACTAAAGAGAATTGGGTCTGAAATGGAGTTTAGCAGTATAAAAAAGGTAATGTGGAGAGAGCAAGAATTGATAACAGCTGTCAGGTTAAAGTGAAATGTGGAGAAATTTAAGAGAAACTCAAGAACACTGTAAATTCATAGCGACATGTATAAATTGTTCAAAGACAGCTTTATGTATGAATTATTGTCACATAAAATTATTTTAGAAAATTCTTTTTACCTACCAGAATACCACTAGGTATTTGGGAACTGCCCCCTTTTTGTTTCAAGAAATAATAAATATGTGACAATCCTCAAGACCCAGATATAAGGTCATGGTTCCCACATGCAGGTACAAGTTTCACAAGTAGTGGAACAATGCTGCACGTGTCTCTCTATCTCCCTCTCATTTTCTCTCTATCTCTACCAAGCCAATACATACATAAATAAAGTATTTTAGAAACATTAGGTCAATAGTGAAAATATATTTAAGTCCTTTGAATTTATAGAGTAATGAGATCATTATTTTTGTATTTACTAGACAGAATCCATCACATACACATTTGTGATAAACATTAAACTTCATGGGGTGATTATTGCCCTGAGAGAAAATGTGCTACTTACAAAAACTTAGAATGCTTAATGACTCACTTATGATAACATCATTGAGTTAGATTCTATGCTTGACCTATATATCATAACGTTGGTTTGATGAGTTTTAGAAGGTGTATTTAGGTGGTCCAGGAAGTTATGCAGTGGATAAGTCACTGGACTCACAGGCATGAGGTCCCGAGTTCAATTCCTGGCAGCACATGTAACAGAGTAATGTCTGGTTCTTTCTCTCTCTCCTCCTTTCTCATTAATAAATAAAATCTTAAAAAAAAAAAAAAGAAAGTGTATTTGGTTGTTCAAATGTTACCAAGTTTCAATCATATAATTTTTAATCAATTTACATTGCTGGGCACACTTGCAAAGTAGATTCAAAGCTATTATGCCACCTCTTCTTTTAAAATTAATTTACTTGGTTGAATTATTTCCTTTTGACTAAAACAAATTTAATTTATGTATACCCTGCCACTTCTACCCCACCTTTAATATTATACTATTATCTCTTCTAAATAATTGCATTAACTTTACCTCACCCTTGGTTTGATGATTCCTTCTTCTAGTAGAGGATTCAAGTACAGTGTGAGTACTGTACTAGCTGTGTCCTTGTTTATTTAAATTATTTTACTAAACATGTATTATTTTACCTTCTATTTCTCCTACTTCTGTATCTTCCTACTACTCTTCTTCCTTCTCCTTTTTCATTTACTCCTCCTCTTCTCCTTTGTTGTCATCTTTTTCTCATTCTTTATCTCCTTCTGTTGGTAGACTCAAACTCTATGGTATTAATTTAAGTCAGACTTAGGATATATCATCTTCACAAATCAAAACATTAGTAAGTTACTCACCTAGTTCATTTCTAATACTTTATAACCTATGTCAAAATTTATCTATATATACCAAACTTTCAGTTAGTTATTTGCTTTGAAAACCCATTATTGCAGCCATGGCAACCTTGTTTTGGAAATTGCTCATTTGAATTGCTTTAACTTGTTTCTTAGACATCTACTGTGTCTACTGAACTCAATGACAACAGTGTTCTTGGTATTTCCTGGTCTATAGAGTACAGTAACCAAGAATTTATGGATTGCTTCATGAATGTATATGATACAGTCTTAGTGACAACAATGTGGGACAGGTGAAAACATATATTAGCTGTATATTTTAATTGACAGTTGGCATCAATATATGTTGACTTTTCTTAAGTTATATTTACTTTAAATTTGAAAATGGGAGACATGTTGAAAAGTTAAGTACTTGGTAGATCAAACATATATATACATATATATGATGATTAAGAAAAGACAGTTGATGAAAGAGACCACCACAATATTGAAGCTTCCTTGAACATAGTGGGGGCCATGTTTGAACCTGGATTGTGCACATGGTGAAGCAGTGAAGCAGCAGAACACTATTAAGTGAGCTGTTTCTCTGGCCCTTAACAATTAATTCCAAGTCTTGGAGGTCTACATATATGCTTCTAGTATACTTGGTCATATTATTAATGTAAACATTTAATTGGAAGAAATATACCTATTTTACTATTTTAATTTATTATTATTATTATCAGAACACTGATCATCTGTGGCTTATGGTGGTGCTGGGGACTGAACCTGTGATAGAGCTTTGGTGCCTTAGGCATGAAAATCCGTTTGCATAACAATTATGCTGTTTCCCTTTCCCAAATATACTCATTTGATCTAGAACTTTAAAATTGTTCATCAATCAGATGTTCTTAGAAAATATTAGTAAAAAAGAGTGTAAGTCTTCATAATTTTATATTTGGGGTTAATTAAGTCTGTTCTATATATTCTCAAGTAGCAATTGGTATTACTACTACATGGTACCTTTTCTTAAGATGAATTTGGGTAGTGTGATCTCACTTATAGATATAACTTAAAGACAAGGAAGAAAGGGTAATACATGCAGTGATAAAATGCAGTAGAGTTAATGAAGGGACTGAGAGAGCAATGGAGACCCGATGCATGAGGGTTGAGTAGGACCCAAGTTAGGGGTGGGATGAATGTAGGGAAATCAATCACGGAAGGATGAAAAATTGTACCCATGTGACAACTTGTAAGTCATTCCGCTGATAAAAAAGAATTTTAAAAATGAGACAAATATTTCAGTAGTGGAAACATTTCAAGTCAACATTTCACTTATTAGATGGAATTTATATTCTGCTAAAATAGAATGGAGAATATGATTCAGAGAACAACTATAACCTTTAATCACTCAGTAGTCCAACATGGAAGTGAAAACAGTCAGTTAAGACTTACATTCCTTAATTCTAGAATGCCATTTCTGCTCTTCGAAGTCAGGCATGTTTAAAGAATGAGAGGAAAGAAGTACATCTCTTTATGTCAGGAATGGCATAGGATTAAGGAAAAGACCTGAAAAGCATTTTTGGAGACTGTTTTTTTTCCCCAGATATTTCCGTCTTTCCTGGAAAATTGACTATCTTAAGGAAAAAGACATTGCTTTATAGATTTTTATATTCTCCACAGTGTCTCAAGTAATGTCCCTTGTTTAATATTTTAATTATGTTAACTGAAAAGTCATATCTTAGTAAACACTAATATAAAGTTTGTGTTGCATATTCAATTGTAGTGGTTATATATGTAAGTAAATATGTGACATCTAATGGAATTATTGTTCTTAGTGTTCAAACTCTTCATGATATTGGAAACATGTTTAATTAAACACTTCTAGAAACTAAGATAAAATAAATATCAATAAATATCATTTATTATTACTACTTAATGTCCCATGAAATTAGCACATACAGTCTTGGAAAAAGGAAAGTTTTTTTAAAACATTTTATTTATTATATATATATATATATATATATAGAGAGAGAGAGAGAGAGAGAGAGAGAAAGAGACACCAGAGCACTGCTCAGCTCTGGCTTATGATGATGCTGGGGATTAACCCAGGGTGCTATGTTCCCAGGCAAGAGAGTCTTTTGTATAACATTATTCTATCTCCTCAGCTCCAAAATAAAAATATTTGAATGTAAGGTATAACCAAATTATCAAAGTCAAATATATTTTCTTTGAGGGAATCCCTACCTCATATTAACTTTTTTGTACAAAAGACAGCTTACATGGACAAAAGACATCTTATTTAGTCAAATATTTTATTCAACTATTTCTTGAGAAATTTTTTGTTAACATTATCCCTAGTAATAGAAAACGAATGCAGAGAAAAAAAAAGTCTGGGAACATATGCTAAAATGTTGATAGAAAAATGTTTTGGAGAAGTAAATAATGTTGAATTGGGATGAGGAGTATGTTAGAGGTAACATTTAATTTTTGTGACAAGAGCTTCTTCAGATTTTTTAATAAATTTTATTTATTATCTATGTACTTGCAAATAATAACACATTTTCAAAGAGAAGTTAAGAATAAGTTTATCTTCCAAACGAAAACTATTGGAAAAAAATTAAATCTTATATTGTTCAACAGTAAGAATCATATTAACAATCAACATGTAACAACAATAACAGTCACTTATGCTATGAAATCCATGACTTGTTTGTCTTTCTGCATAAAGCGTTTAATAATTCCATGTTGAATATAGAATCAAAAGTGAACATTACATACTTGGAGTTTCTAATCAGGGAGTTAGGGCATGTTAAGCTTCAGACACTTTAAGAGTTTTGTGCCAGCTAGATAAAGGAGGGTACATTCTAACCCATGTTCTTCAAGTGCTATGAAGTGAATGGAAAATGTGCCTTTTTCTCAACCTTATGCTACTTAAATACAATTTATAAATGTATTTGAGTATCGGAGAGATAGCTCAGGGTGGTAGAACACAAAATTTGTCTGCCTACAGGCCCCAGGTTGAATCTCTGGCACCACCGGTGAACCAGAGTTGGTCTTACTCTCACTCATAAAAATAAACAATTAAAACCTTTAGAAAAATAGAAGAAGACATGAAAATAAGCACCGGAGTTCATGATTTTTTTTATGTAACATGTAGTTTCATAGAAGCCTAAAATCATCAAATAATCAAAGCAAATTTTGTATATGTCTATCCCTTTTTGTCTAGCAAAACCGAGACTCTAGAAATAGGGAAGAAAAAGAAAAAAGACATATTGGCTAATATTTTGTTTTTAACAATGTGGCAATTTTCCCCTGGTGCCAACCACTATTATATTCCGCAGAAAAGTAAAAACCTCACATATACTTTTGTACTAATTAGAAGCCTAGAACTGTCTAGAGAGAACTCATCAGGAGAAGAGACCTATCATTTCCTTTGACTTCCTTCTTATTGCCATACTATTTTAATTTGGGTAGTTTTTCTCTAGCATTTTCTGAATATGTCATTTTACTATACTCAGTATTACACATTATTATTATATAATTAACTTGGCCATTTTAATATACTCAACTACCTATGTACATGGTTTATCTCATAAATATGTCTTTTTCCTGGAAAACTCTTTACATAATTCAAACTGTAGGCATAAAACCAGACCCTCATTTATTCTCAGTCCTGGTCAATAGCCTATGTTTTCTATCAAGGCTTCCAAACATAATCTATTTTCAAGCCAATGATTCCTTCTTTTCTATCCAAAGTTATTCCTGTGTTTCTCTTCAGTACTACATATATAATTAAACAACTTATTTGACTAGGAACTCTCATGGAAATGGAAAAATTCTAAATTCTGGGCCTATGGATATCACTATAGTACCATTAATGGAGGTTGTTTTTTTTTTTTTTTTCTAGCTCTGTTTGGAAAACAACACAAAATATACTCAAACATTAATTATTCAAGAAACCCTCATTTGTAAAGATCTCAAACGGCAAAATATAACCTTGTAATAAAGTAACCACATCAGAGTTATCTAATCACCAAATATTTTAGATATAGTAAAATTTTGACTATCTTTTTGTTTTTCCTCAAAATTTATTAGTACTTTTATGTATCTCATTCTCTGTTATTGTAAAGAAAAGACCAGCAGTAATTGCATTATTACACAGAAAGCTGTTATGCTTCAAATCATTCTTTTGAAAATTTACTTGAATAAATATTGTTCCTGTCTAAATGTTTAACATTACAATTGGGGTGGGTTCCAGAAAGCAATCATCTTTTAACATACATGCTTCTTGATTGTAGCTACCTCATTCTCTGTATTTTCTCTTCTCTTTCCAAGATTAAAGGCAGGAAGGACAGCAACAAATTGGGAGTGTGACTGAGAAAGACCACAAGCATATTTAGGACTGTGGAGTAAAAGCATGAGCCAGCAAGCTGTCTTCACCTTTTACTGTGGTAGAGAAAGGAAGAAGGGTGGATTACACACTAAGTAGACTCAACATTTCCACACTGCTATTGGAGCCCTTTCTTTGATCATTGTTATATAGGGTCAGTGATTGAAGGCTGTGATATGAAAGCCAATAAATTACTGAAGAATGATTGTTAACTAGATAGTGGGCTGGTCTGGAAAAATATGAAACTACTATAGTTTGAGAAGGAATTTGGTCAATACAGTGTATATTAGTGACAGTGAAGACATCTGAAAGGAATGTTTTTTATAAAGGTTGAGATTTTGTTCTTGCCTAAAAACTACTTACATAGCAAAGGGTTTTATCTTTCACTTGACACTGTCACAAAAATAACGGGAATTTCAAGATATTCTACTAAACTTTAAGTTGCTTGCAAAGCATTTATGTGACTTACTTGTAACTGTGTCTTACTGGTCTTACATGAACAGTATTTTGTTGAATACAGCTTCTTAGACATTTTTCTATTTCCAATGTCTTTGAGTTTGTAAATACTACCTCTGAAGTGTAAATGTGCCTTTCTTGTTCTCTTACTATGGCAAAGATTCTCAACTTTAAGACTGAAACAAAAATAGCATTATTGTGCAATACACAATAATTGCGCTCCCTTATCTGAAATCACATAGTAAAGGAAATTTTATGTGCTAGATATTTGACACATAATTCTGAGAAGTATAAAGAACAATGCAAACTGGTTTTATGTATACGATCCAGAGCATTTTCAATGGGAATTTTAGGCATAACATCTTACATAACCACGGAGGCACAGTAGTGTTTCAACACTATCTTTTATAATCAGAAAGAAGCTAGAAAATAGTGCTGCCTTGGCTAAAGAGAAATTTGCCAGCGATTACACTTTTTACAGTTGAACTCATTATGGATGATATTTTTTCTCCACTTGTATAGGAAGTGGAAGTAGCCAACTCATTTTAAAAGGAGAAGTAGAAGGAAATAGATCCATTAATAAAAGAAAGAAACTAGATCCAACTGCATCACATTTCATTGTCTTGGAAGTGGTAGGAGATTTCTCAATGTTCAAGGGTTTCGTTTACAAATATATAGTTCCTATATATTTGGCAATAACTTCAGTGGCTCTGTAGTTATAAGCCTCCACAAATATGATGTTGGTAATGTTTCACACCTACCCAGATGTAATTGCTTAAAAAAAAAAAAACTCTCTTCTCTCTGTTTCTAATTTAAATATACTTTACTAATATATACTTAGTTATATGTTAAATTTTAATGTTGAGATTTTGTGATGGTATCCACATTGCCATAAGGAGCAAAATTGGGGGTCGGGCGGTGGCGCAGTGGGTTAAATGCAAGAGCGCAAAGCCCAAGGACCAGCGTAGGGATCCCGGTTCCAGCCCCCTGCTCCCCACCTGCAGGGGAGTCGCTTCACAGGCGGTGAAGCAGGTCTGCAGGTGTCTATCTTTCTCTCCCCCTCTGTCTTTCCCTCTGCGCTCCATTTCTCTCTCTCCTATCCAACAACGAACAACACCAACAATGGCAATAATAATAACTACAAGGAGGCTACAACAACAAGGGCAACAAAAGGGAAAAAAAATGGCCTCCAGGAGCGGTGGATTCATGGTGCAGGCACCGAGCCCAGCAATAACCCTGGAGGGGAAAAAAAAGGAGCAAAATTTTTTTTGCGCAGAATTTAGACATCAAGAATATTTAATCATCCTGTAGAAAACGAAATGTTTCTGAAACTGTATAAAATCTAACTTAACTCTGTGCCATTTAAATGTGGGAAATAGTACTAATTGAAGTTCCTGAATTTAACTGGAATGGGATATAACCTAAATTGAAGAGTCAGATTCATAGTAGACATATAAATTCCTTTTACTGCTGAAGTACAGTATTAACAAATGCACATAGCGATTTCTTTAATAGGGATCTACTCAATGTATAGCAATGCTATTAATAGCAATGCTGGTCATTATTATAAAATTTCAAAGTTTTATTATGTTCCCAGTACTGTATGTAACATTTAATATGCACCTCAACTAGATCTTTTTATTTTTTCAAATTAACTAAATCATTGCTCATTTACAGGTAATTTTAAGTGTGAATTCTAAGGTCATATATTGCTAGTGAAAGGTGGAACTGGAATTCAAATACTTAACCTACTGACTTATGAATCCACAATTTTGGCAATTATTTTGACTGTATAATGTTGCATAATATCTCCTCAAAAACAGTCCTGATCTACTCACTTTTTTATTTCTATTTTATTTGATATGACAAAGAAAGAAATTGAGAGAGAAAGGGAAAAGTGAAAGAGAAAGAGAGAAAAATAATACACTTAAAAACCTGCTTCACAGCTTGTGACTCATCGCCCCTGCAGGTAGGGAGCAGGACTCTAATCCGAGTCCTTGTGCCTGGTAATGTCTGCGCTCAACCAGGTGTGCCATCACCCATCACCCCTACAAATACTCCTGTAAAGTAATAATAATCAGTAATTAACATTATAGTCATGGTTGTGAGTTACTTGTGACTGGGTAATTGTAAATAGCTTTTCTGCAGTTTTTTAAACGATGCACTCAAAATAGAGCATAAAGACTAGAGAATTTTTTTTAAACTATCCTTTGAACTCAGACTCATACTGGGTCACGCATGTATTCTACCAATTAGAAAATTCTCATGTTTTAAAACAATCACATATTCAAAAGCAGAGAAAAGAAACTCCCATTCTTTATTATTATGATTTTTATTTTTTCCCTTTTGTTGCCCTTGTTTTATTGCTGTGGTTATTATTATTGTTATTGGTGTCATTGTTGTTGGATAGGACAGAGAGAAATAGAGAGAGGAGGGGAAGAGAAAGACACCTGCAGACCTGCTTCGCTGCCTGTGAAGCGACTCCCCTGCCAGGGGCTCAAACCTGGATCCTTAAGCTGGTCTTTGAGCTTTGCACCACATGCGCTTAACCCACTGTGCTACCACCCGACTCCAAATACTCCCATTCTTAACAGGATCTGTATCTAGCAATTTGGAAACATCTTACAAATAGATATTTTTAATTTTAGGAAAAATTAAGACTTAGAATTTTGGATTGTTTGATCATCTCTGAGGTTTCCTCTCTCAGGGGAAACTTTTTCAAGTAGAAAGAAAGTGGCAGAAAGAGTGATATCACAAGACCCAAGACAAGTTTTTCCCTTTGTGCAGTGGGAACTGTACTTGAATCTGGGTCACAGACACAGCAAAGCAGGCATCCTAGAATATTAATTGCATACATTAATTACTCACATTTTGAGTAAGCACAGCTATTATCCCCACTCATATTATGAACATTCTGTCTTGCAAAATGAAGTCTTTACCCATTAAGTCTACCTTTCCACTCCTTGTTATCAATCTATATCATTTCTGCCTTTACACTTTTTTTCTTTAGTTGTCTCATAAAGTGAAATCATATACTACTTACTCTTTTGTGACCGTTTTTTTTTCCTATATAGTTTAAACAGGCCTAAAGATATTTCCTTTTTTAAGGCTGGATAATATTCCTTTATTATGTTTTTTTTTTTTAAGTTAAACGTGAGCATGAGAATTTAACTTAACATGAGACTTTTACTCATATCTGGTTTTAAACAAAACAGAACCAAGATGTTTTCGAGAGTCCGAACCAGGAACATTAGGTGCACCTAATGTTTTAATGTTTTAATAATTTAATATTTTAATAATGTTTTAATAATTCTCAGCTGCAGGGAGTTGGGTGGTAGCGCAGCAGTTATGCGCAGGTGGCGCTAAAGCTCAAGGACCAGCATAAGGATCACTGTTGGAGCCCCTGGCTCCCCACCTGCAGGGGCGTCGCTTCACAAGCGGTGAAGCAGGTCTGCAGGTGTCTTTCTCTCCCCCTCTCTGTCTTCCCCCCTCTTTCCATTTCTCTCTGTCCTATCCAACAACAACGACATCAATAACTACAACAATAATAATAACTACAACAATAAAACAACAAGGGCAACAAAAGGGAATAAATGAAAAAAAAAACACTTAAAAAAAATTCTCACCTGCATCTTCTCCTAAACTGAAACCACAGCAAAACCGCATTGACTGAAAATCTCATTTGCATAAACAGACCCACCCCCTTTAATTTTTGCCTGTATACTGTTTCTCATTGGGTTCCTGAGGCACACAGCTCCAGAGTGTGTGTGCCCTCTGACCTGAAGTTCTCCAGTTCTGAAGCCCTGAGTAAATCTTGTATAGTTGTATATGAGTTGTAATACTGAGCCTGCAATCCTGGAGCTATTATATGTTTACTCTAACTGGACGAGATTTTGGTCTCTGGGCCAAAGGTATGTAAACAAGTACATTTTTTGTTTATACTTTCTTTGATGAATGGACACTTGAGTGGCTATCTGCTTTTGGCTATGTGAATAATGCCGCTAACAACATGGAGGTAGACATATATTCTTAGGAGAATATATTTTCTAATATATTGCTAGATTGCATGGTATTTCAATTTTTAGTTTTGTGAGAAACCGTTGGTCACAGAGTTTTCCAAAGGTTTTTTTAAAAAAAAGTTTTTCAAAGCTGTATCTTTTGTGTTTGATTGTACATCATACAAGTTACTTTACTCATCCTCACCAATTCTTATAGCCGCTTTTTTCTTTCTTACTAGACACCCTAATCAGTGTGAAGTGATATCTTGTTGTAATTTTGATTTGCATTTCCCTAACTATATTGAACAGGTGTTCTGGTTTTTTTTGTTTTTAGTTTTTAGTTTTTCCCCATTTACTTATCTTCTCTGGGAGAAATAATTATCCAATTCTTTAAGTACCCAGCCCCCCCCTTTTCTTTTTTAAATTAGTTTTGATGTTGTCACTACATTGTGTAACTCTTTATATGTTTACGATATCATCTCATATCAGATTGTCTGATTTGCAGGCACCTATTTCAGGGAGATAAGACATTGTACCCACATGTCAACAATTGTACTATAAACTATAACATGATAAAAGAAAATCCAGAAATATTATTTGCAAGCCTTTTCTCCCCTCCTATAACCTTGTCATTCTATGGATTATGTGTTTTGATTGAAAGTTTAAAATTGTGATGTAATACAATTTGTCTATCCTTCATTTTTGGTTGTCTCTGAAATTCAGGTCTCTCCATGAAACTGAAAAATATGAATGTCCTGTATTTAATTCTAGTGGATTCATAGTTTTAGATTTTATATACAGTATGATCCTATTTTAGGTCATTTTTGCATATGATATCCTCACCAGCACAGCAAGGCATCCCTTTACCCTTGCTACCTCTCCAGAATTTGCTGTTACTATACTTTCTGATATATTGCATTGTGATACATTGAAGTAATATCTCATTGTTGTCTTTATTTGCATTTCACTGACAATGACTTGCAACTTTTTTTTCCATGTTTATTGGCGTATTGGTAATCTATTTCTTCCCCATTTCTGCCCATAAGGCAAAGCCTTGGAGTAACTCCGTCTTTGGCTTAAATTACAGTTGAAGGCTCCAGGTTTTGCTAATGTTGTTTCCTCTTCCATTTTCCTTACACCAGTATAACTAACTACCCTGTAAGAAAAGTCCAGTTGGGTAGACAATAAAGGAATATGTTTGAGAAAATTTAAAAATATATAGAAATTAAGAACATATTTATTTCCTTTAATAAATATACTATATATTCAGAATATATAGTATATATTCTTTGTATACCTGAAGCTATAATATATATATATATATGTATATATCCATATGCTAGCATTGCATACATATACAATATCCATAACATTAAAGACATACTCTTCTAAACAATGCCACCAGTCCCAGGGTACCCATCTCCAGCTTGGTGTGCCATCCAT
Source organism: Erinaceus europaeus (assembly GCF_950295315.1). Classification (NCBI taxonomy): domain Eukaryota; kingdom Metazoa; phylum Chordata; class Mammalia; order Eulipotyphla; family Erinaceidae; genus Erinaceus; species Erinaceus europaeus. The sequence continues at coordinate 61,383,709 of NC_080179.1, read as the reverse complement.
TCAGTGTAAGCAGTAACAGGATCTTCCTTCTGATACATACATTAGTGTTACCTGATCAGCCCTTGTTACGTCTCTGAACAATTTTCTATAATAAAAGTCACAAGTTTCCTGATTTCGGTACAGAGGATCCAGTTTTCCCATTTGAACCCAGACTGATAATGTTAGTATGTGTGGGATCTAGCATCCTGATTTGAAATGTATATTATTAAAGTAGTTATAAACCCTTTGGCTGGAACTCTGATGATGTTTACCCATTTTTCAGCACGTATTTTCTTATTAACAGTGAAGGAGAGAGGCCAAGGAGATTGTGTCTGTTTATCATAAATTATTTTGTATTACTTGAATTACTTCTTTAAATATCTTTGTACATTTTTACCTATTTATGCATTTTTATACATTTATCTTTCTTTTATACATTATCTGTATAAAATATACTTTATACATTTACAATTTGAATTTTAAAAAATTTCTGTTAAGCATATATTGCATGTTGTCAGACACAAGGGTGCATCCTTGATTGCTAGAGTGTAGCAGGGTCCAAAATTTTATATATACATATATATATATATATATATATATATATAGTATTTTTGATATATTTATTTATTTTCCCTTTTGTTGCCCTTGTTGTTTTATTGTTGTTATAGTTATTGATGTCCTCATTGTTAGAGAGGACAGAGAAATGGAGAGAGGAGGGGAAGACAGAGGGAGAGAAAGACAGACACCTGCAGACCTGCTTCACCACCTGTGAAGCGACTCCCCTGCAGGTGGGGAGCTGGGGGCTCGAATCCGGATCCTTATGCTGGTCCTTGCGCTTTGAGCCACGTGCGTTTAACCCGCTACATTAACGCCAGACTCCCTATATAGTTTTTTTTTAATGTTTATTTTCCTTTTTGTTGCCCTTGTTGTTTTATTGCTGTAGTTATTATTGTTGTTTCTGATGTCGTCGTTGTTGGATAGGACAGAGAGTAATGGAGAGAGGAGGGGAAGACGGGGGTGAGAAAGATAGACACCTGCAGACCTGCTTCACCACCTGTGAAGTGACTCCCCTGCAGGTGGGGAGCTGGGGGCTTGAACGGGGATAGTCTTAGAAACAAGTATAGCTATAATAAATTATGAAAATTTAGTAGGAGGGAAATACTTGTTTTTAAGTACACAAAATGTTTATTGGTCTACTTGTGGATACTATAGAACTACTGACTACTTTCTATATAATAGGTAAAGGATAGATTCTGATACAGTTAATTTCCAAGCAAAAAAAAAAAAAAAAAAACCTGATGGACTTATAATATGGCTATGCAGTCTGATGTAAAGAAACAAACTCATAAGCGTTAGCTCAAGAGTCTCGTCAACACTGTAAGAAGTAAACAGTTTTTCAGGATTCAGTTTTACCTGGCTGCAGAATGTCAGTGAATTGATAGCCATGTGTGTAACTAGAGTTATAGTGGATAACTTATAGCCAATCAAACTTACAGTGTCCAATTTCTCAGACTGTAACCCAATCACCTGGCCAAAGCAGTTACTGTAAGGGTCCTACACAGACAATGAGGGTTGTAGATTTGGTATGTAACGTGTCTTACACATTGCTATCAGATACAACATATCAATCTATTTGAAAGCAGAACTAAATTTAAGTCTAGTCATTGCTCATAAGGTGATCATAGACATATTATACAAGTCTTTCTTATTACTATTTTTTATTTATTTCCTTTTGTTGCCATTGTTGTTTTATTGTTATAGTTATTATTTTTGTCATCATTGTTGGATAGGACAGAGAGAAATGGAGAGAGGAAGACAGAGAGGGGGAGAGAAAGATACCTGCAGACTTGCTTCACTGCCTGTGAAGCGACTCCTGCAGGTGGGGAGCCAGGGGCTTGAACTGGAATTCTTCCGCGGGTCCTTGCGCTTTGTGCCACCTGCTCTTAACCTACCGCCTGACTCCCTTATTACTATTTTTTTTGTTTACAAAATATATATAACGATACTTGCAATAATATACTGTGTGAAGTTATTAAGCAGTTCTTAATACTATTTTATTTATCCTAACCCTATATTTTGATGAATGTAATGAAAAGTAATGTGGTTTTGATAGCATTAGAAAAATCTTAAGAAGCCATTGCTGATGGTGTCACTGCATTGACACTGGACCCCACAAAATAAAATATATATTTTTTTTATTTATTAATTTTTGCCACTAGGATTATCGCTGAGTTAGGGATGCCTGCACCATAAATTCCCCTCATACCCCATTTTTTTATTTGATAGGACAGAGATAAATTAAAAAGAGAAGAAGAGAAAGCAAAGGAGAGAGAGATAGACATCTGCAGTACTTGCTTCACAGCTTGTGAATATTCCCCCAGCAGGTGGGGAGCAGGGGCCCAAAGCCAGTTAATGTGCAGGGCAAGGTGTGCCCTTAAGCCAGTGTACCACTTGCCGGCCCTCTACAAAATATGTTTCTACAGTTAAGACAGACTGGAAACAGCTAAATATAAATATTACAACCTACAAAGTAGTGATGCTATAGTTTTGTTCAAGAGATCCCACATTACAATAAACAGAAGTAGTCATTTTCTATGGAATCAGTATGAGTGGGAAAAAAATCACAGATTAACAATTTGGAGGCACTGAAATGTCAATTGAAAGATGACATATGATATCTACCCAAGTTCTATGATAGGAAGGTAGTAGTTTTTTACAACAAATATCACAGTAATATTACACAAAGTATTTACTATATGCCAGGTACTATTCTAAGCATCTCATAGAAATTGACTAATAGCACCCTATGCAAACGTCACAAAGGGGCTAGTTGGTGCGCATCTGGTTAAGCGCACTTTGGGTTTCAGCACTCCCCCTCAATTTCTGGCTGTCTTTATCCAATACATAGATGATTAAAAAATCCAATACATAGATGATAAAAAAATTAAAAACACTACATAAAAATGAATCTTTATGAGATATGGAGGTGGTTCAGCAGCAGAGCTCAAGATGTGTGTACCTGCTTGACGCCCTAAATTCACTGTCTCCAGCACAGCTTATGCCAGAAACGTGTTCTGTGCTTTGTCTCTGTCTTTCTTTCTATCACTCTCATAAAATACATAAGTAAATGTAGAAAACAAATATAAATGCATTACTACTAATAGTAATATAATATTATTTCCACTTATTGGGTGAGAGTGCACATATTAGAATATAAAAAAATAGTATTAGAGTAGACTAAGTATGCAATGCAAATCTGAGAGATGTAATAAGTGGATTTCAAGTTTTATATCTCTATCACTACATTTTTTAATTTGAAATGCTATTACCATAGCAACTCTATGATGATATGTCTTGTTTTATTTTTTAGATTTATTTTATTAGCATAAGAAAGCGCTTATTAATTATTAACTTTTCTAAGAGGTATTTAATGATTTTTTTCAAATGTTTTACAGGATCTATTGAATTAATTATGAGGCTTTTATCTTTTATTTTATTATGATAAATTAGATAGCTTGATTTTTTAATTATTTATAATTTACATTCCTGGGACAAATTCCACCAAGTCATAATGCATTGTCCTTTCTCATAGGCTTGTGTTTTATTGCATTTCATTTGTTAACACATTATTATGGATACTTGTACTTATGTTCACGAGAAATATTGTTGACCTGAAGATTTATTTATTTGTAAGCTCTAATTTTGGTAACGTTCAAATATTATTCTTTGAGAACAACTCTGCTTTCTTCAACAGTTTATGTAGAATTTGAATATGTAGAGCTACAGAGTGTATCGATTATATATCTGGTGATTTTTGGTAGTTTGAACCGTTTCCTTTGAAGAAATTTATTTCATGTAAACTGATCATTTTTTTGCATAAGGTTGTGAATGTTATTCTCTTGTGATTATTTAGAATCTTTAATGAAATTTAGCTCTGTATTTTCTGATATTGGAAATTTGTGTTCCCTGAGTTGTGTTGATTGAGCTAGCTAGATGTTTTCAACTTAATTATTTTGAAAAATTCAACTTGTAGCCAAATTGGCTTTCTTTATTATTTATTTGTTTTTACTAATTTAAGTCTTGTCTTTTTATTCATTTTTCTTTGCCTTAAATTTATTTTTCCTATCTTTTTCATGTCTATAAAGGAAGAATATTAAATCTTTGATTTAAAATACTTATTAAAGAAAGAAGAGTAATTGTTTAAATTTTTTATTTATACAAAGGAAACACTGACAAAAACCATAAGATAAGATGGGTACAACTCTACACAATACCCACCACCAGAACTCAGTATCCTATCTCCTTCCTTGGTAGCTTTCCTACTTTTTATCCCTCTGGGAGTACGGACCCAGGGTGATTATGGGGTGCAGAAGGTGGGAGGTCTGGCTTCTGTAATTGCTTCCTTGCTGAACATGGGCATTGACAGGTCGATCCATACTCCTAACCTGTCTCTCTTGTTCCCTAGTGAGGCAGTGCTCTGGGGTAGCTAGGCTCCAGGACACATTGGTGAGGTTGTCTGCCCAGGGAAGTCCAGTTGGCATCATGTTAGCATGTGGAACCTGGTGGCTGAAAGAAGAGTTAACATTGGGGAGTCCTGAGATTCTCAAACTGCTATTATGGGCCTAGACCTTGAATAGATCTCTCTCTCCATTGTTACTGGTCATATCCCTATCAGGCACAACACAATAGACCCCTTTGTAAATTTAGTTTCCTGTTGCACCCAAGTTCACAGGTGAAGAACCCAGATCAACTTTCCTGCCACTGGCCACGTGTTTTACTGGGTAACCTTCTCCTTGATGTCAGTTGTCACCAAGTTCAGTGTTTTCAGTACTGAGAATTTTTCCCTTATCTCTTTTCTATCCACTAGCCACATTTGTCTTCACTCACCTGTGGCTTAGTGAGTTTCTAAAGATATCTTGGCTGCATTTTGTTGAGTTTCCAGATGCTTTTTTGTTGCTTTTTATGGTTGATGGGGGAGAGCAAAGTGAGATTGGTGTTATTCCATATCCAGCCTCCAGAAGCCCTCCCTTGCCACTCTTTATCATTTGGTTTTTCATATGTTTTATACCTCCATACATTATAAAATCCAAAAGATAATGAAAAGCTTTATATTGTGTCAACATATGATTTTCACTATGCTCTCAGAAAATTTAGCTTTATTTACTCAAATAGTATTTCCAGTATATTTTACTTACTCCTGAATATCTAGACATAGTCTGCTATCATTCTTATCCAACCGAAAGTATTTCTCTTAGTATTTCCCCCTTGGTATTAGTCTGGTAATAACAAATTCCCTTAATATTCTTTTGTATGAATGTGAATAATTTATTTTCCACCTTTATTCTTAGAGGAATTTTTTAACAGATAGATTTTTTTTGGTCAACCTTTGTTGACTTGCTTACCATTCAATTATTTGAAAAAGTTTTCTTATGTCTTATGTCTTATAATCTTCATTGTTTTCTTGGCAATATGTGATATTCTAAATTTCTCTCCTATGCCTACTATGGATTTTTTCTTTTAGTCTTTTCTATATTTTATGAGTTTCTCGTTATCTTCATTTAAGTATTTAATCGTTGTTTGCCTATGTGTGACACTGTATTCAGCCTGGATTTCAATGAGCTTATTAAGTCTGAAGAGTTATGTGTTTCATCAAAATTATATAAATTTAAGCCAATGGTTTTTTGTGTGTGTTTGTTTGTTTAGATAAATAGAGGCGGAGAAGACAGAGGGAGTTAGAGTGAAGAAGACCACAGTGATCCTTCAATACAGCAGGGGCGGGTTAAAGCCTGGCTTGTAGAAATGTCAAAGCAGCACACTATTTTTTAGTGAGTCATTTTTTAAACCTTATGCCAATGTTTCTTATGTCATTTTCCTTTCTGTATCCTCTCGCTCATGTTCTTTTAAAGGAATATGCATTTTTAATATTTTATTTATGTATCTTGATAGAGATAGAAAACTAGAGAGCAAATGGGAAGATAGAAAGGGAGAAACCCCTATAGCTCCGCTTTTCATAGAAGAAAATCACAGTAGGATGAGAAGAATAAGATATGACACTCTGAGAGAGAATAGGAGGTAAGTAAAAAGTTGAAATAACGTTAAGAAATAAGCAGCTGTGTATTATCAAGTACAACCAGAACACTGGATCTGCCCTTCTTCTTCTAGCGTTTGCCCTTCTTCCTTAGCCAGTCAACAGCGTCAGGTTGAAAGGTGTCAGGAGCTGCTTGTTGCTGGCTTTGAAAGTGACTGGGATCCATGTGGATTCAGTCGGCTAGGAAGGATTGTCAGTTTCCCCAATGAATGGGTACTCACGGGATGCACCACGGGAAGGTCGATCCAATGCATCCCAGATCTGCCCTAATATTGAGTAAATTAAAGGGAACCAAGAGGGGGAACAAGATCTGACTGAGAAGAAAAAGAGAGTACACAAAATAACTTCAAGATTAAAAAGAGTAATGGAGGGGGGAAACATTCATAAATAGCTATATTTGAAGTATTATTTTGTTCATTCTGCTTCTCATTTACAAGTAATTTGGATTGCTCAATTTAGTAATTTGTTCATACAAATACTTTAATAATTCTTGTTAAGTATGCTTTATTTTAGAAGATACCAATTTGCATAAACTAATCAATAGCAAATATCACTCTAACATGTTATAGTAGTTCTTTGAAATGAGGATACATATGAGAAAATATATTTCTTAGTATTATTTCCTTATTCCTGAAAATTTATCATTTCTTCTTCTCCTCCTCCTCCTCCTCCCCCTCCTCCTCCTCCTCCTCCTCCTCCTCCCCCTCCTTCTTCTCCTTCTTCTTCTTCTTCTCTGTTAGAGATAATCACAGATAACACATTTGATGCACAGCACCACTGAATTTAAATACCAGGTCCAAAGGCAGTTCATTTGGAAAATGCCTTCTAGAAAGTGATTAAGATGACTGTTACAGTGGAACTTAATTCAAAGGTTGGGAAACAATGACATAGAAAAATCTATTCCTTATATTTGATTGTAGAAAGACAAAACACTAAAAAAAAAAATGCAGTAAACATTGGCTTAAGTTTTTTTTCCCTTACAAAAACTGGAACTGGTTGGGTACATTACATCAAGGCAAAGGATTCTGGGGAAGGAAGACAGAGGCACGGTAGAGCTCTCAGGTCCTGATACATGGTTTTGGACTTAAGTTGGGAGTAAGAGTTTCTTACAGACACCTATCAAGTTAAGATGGGAAATTGTACCCATGTTTCAACAACTGTACTATAAACCATTGACCTCCCAATTATAAAAGAAATGTTTCTCCTAGGACCTAGTAGGTGTCAAATTGTTTTATGGAAAACTGAAATATTAAGCATGTGCAAACTATTGCATTTTACTGTTGACTATAAACCATTACTCCCCTAATGAAGAAATTAAAATAAATAAAATTTTTAAAAAGTGTCTCTCCAATTGTAGTGGAAGTAGAGATAGGAGTGTGGGAAGGGGATCTGATGTCAGACCTTCAAATACCACTACTTTTAAGCAGTGCATGGCATAGAAAGTTCTATTCACAGTAATAGTAGATAATTCATAAGAGAGTCTGAATCTTTGGCACACAAATTGAAGAAAGTCCTTAGTCCCAGAGACTTGTTTCTTATAATATGAGGAAACTTATAAGTAGTAGTTAGAAAATAGCCTGGGATTGAACCTTATAGTCTTTCTTGCTCCCACCTCTACCCTCTAGATTGTTGTGTTGTACTTTTGTATCCAGTGTGGTATTCAGCTTTTAGTATCTATAGAAATTTTCCTTTAGCCAATTTAATGCCTGTACATTATCTAAGATTGTAATCAGATATGGTACCCATATTAATTCAGCTTTTTTTATGTCAGAGGAAAAAATGCAGACTTCTTTCTGAGTAAGCTACTCATCATAATAAGTCACCACAACAGTATAGCTTGTTTCTAAACAGAAAAATTACTCTTCCTGAAGTATTTAGTATTTATTTTATTCCCTACAAACTACAAGAATTTATAATCCCAGTATTTTGAAAAGATAAATTAACATGTTTTAATTAACATTAAAACAGAAATCTGATGATACCTTCATTTTGGAAAAGAAAAATCCTTGTCCATTATATTAGTTTCTGTAGATACCACATGCTTATGATCAACATTGCTTCTCTGTCTGTTGTTTCCCCAATCTGATTGTATTTTACATCTTCTTTCTGGCTGTAAGTTACAGCTAAGCATAAGGAAAAACAGTTCAAAGCAAAATATAGTCTACATCTGTTACATTTTTCAAATAAACACACAGTCTGCACAAAGCAGATTTTTCTAGTGAGAGAATTACAAAAGTTACTTCTTAGATATGATCTGGGTTTTTTTGTTTGTTTGGTTGGTTGGTTGGTTTTGGGACACTAACAACCTTGTAAGTGTTGCTGGACAAATTATTCATGTAATCTAGTTACCTACCAAACAGAACAAGTGCTCTGTCAAGAGATTTATGTTGAATGTCAGAAAAACCAAAAAAAAAAAAAAAAAAGAATGATGCCTAATAAATAAACTTTTAATCTCATAAGAAACTACTATCTCTTTGTACACAGGTCTAAAAGATGTAAATAGATGTGTAACAGAAGTCTTTCAAACTGAAAGAAACTCTATCTAGTTATATTTACTATGATTTTTTTTTAACCCCTGCACTATTCACCTCTGGCTTCTAGAGGTGCTGAGCACTGGAAGTGGCACCTGACATTTAGGCATAAAAGTTACTATTACCCAACCTATATTCTAGGCCCCAGCCCCAATATTTTTTTTCTTCAGACACCAAATTGCAGATGCTACCAGGGTGCTAACCTGACTTCCCTGGGCAGACAACCTCATCAATGTACCCTGGAACCCCATCTCTCCAGAGCCTAGGAAAGGATAGAAACAGGCTGGTAATATAGATCAATCTACCACCATCCATGTTCAGCAGAGAAGCAATTACAGAAGCCAGATATTCCACCTTCTGCACTCCATAATGATGTTTGGTCCATACTCCTAGAGAGATAAAGAATAGGAAAGTTTCCAGTGGGGGGAATGGGATACGGAACACTGGTGGTGGGAATTGTGTGGAATTTTACCCCTGTTATCTTACAGTTTTGTCAATATTTTCTATGTTTATAAATAAATTTTTAAAAATAAAAGAGAATGGGAAAGCTATCAGGGGAGGGGATGGGAAATGGAGATTGGGTGGTGGGAATTGTGTGGAATTGTACCCCTCCTACCCTATGTTTTTGTTAATTAATCCTTTCTTAAATAAAAAATAAAAAAATAAAAAATAAAAAAGAAAGATAAAAAAATAAAAAATAAAAGAAAATTTATCTTTTTTTCAGATTATTTTATTTTATTTGGTGGCTAAGTTTTAGAATCACTTGTCGACACAGTACTGTTTCTCATCACCTCATGTTAAGTGTTCACAAACATTCTCACCTCCAATTTAGGTTCTTTTGCACAATCATTCACAGTGAATCAAACTCCTTTTTTTAAAACATCAAAGCAGCAGGGCAGGGGTAGAGAGCATAATGGTTATGCAAACAGACTCTCATGCCTGAGGCTCAAAGTCCCAAGTTCAGTCCCCTGCACCACCATAAGCCAGAGCTGAGCCAATTCCACCAGAACCTCGGGCAAACTCAGAACAGCCAGCGGGAAGAGCCACCGGGTGGGAACAGCAGCTCGGTACCTCGCCTCCCTCCCGCTGGCACTTCCCGACTCTTCTGGCTGTTTTGAGTTCGCCCAAGCGAGTGGGAACCACAGAGTGGTCCAGAGATAAATGTTCCAGAAACAGCAAAACAGTCTCGTGAAGAAAGAGCAGAGGCCTTTGGAGATCTCTTCACAAGCAGAAGAGAAGGCCATAGTGCATAGGTAGCCAAATTGTCTTTACTTATCTGAGAGATGCCAGGTCAGGTCCACGTGGGCGCCATTTGTTGTTAAAATTTTTCAGATGGCTCTTGCCAGGCTGGCTTGCTTCACGGCGGGTAACAGAGACGCGGAGACATCGGCTGGGCAGGGAAGCTGTATTTCTTTATTCAGGAACAACGATTCATAAACTAAGACAAACTAATCACCAAACAGAACTCTGCTGTCTCTTTGTGGCGGCGCAAGCACTCTTTCTTTTACTCTGGAACTCAGGAACCCAGGAACTCTGTCTCTCTGGCACTCTCTCTTACTCTGTAACCCTGAAACTCTCGAACTCAGGAACTCAGGAACTCTCGGACTCAGGAACCCTCTCTTACTCTCGAACTCTGAAACTCTCACACTCTCGAACTCAGGAACCCTCTCCCCGGGTTTCTTGGGGCGGGGCCAAGCAGGCCCACGAAATTAACAGGACTGATCCAATTCTCTTGGCGGGGGGGGGCGGCTAGAACAAACCAATGTAAAGCATACGACACATTACAGCATATACAAAATAATTTCTGTAAAAATATTATGAAATTTCAATTTTTCTTGGACATCAGTTTTATATTGGATATCTTAGTCCACTGATCTTCAAATTGGACCTCAACAAATATGTCATGATAGCAATATATGAAGTTTAATATATACTTCACAATTTGTATGAAATTTAAGACTTGCACCTTAATAATCAGCACAATTAAAGTCAGAATTTAAGTCATCATTTCAGTTTATTTAATCTATAACCCAAAGTTTATATAAATTACTGACATCACAGACTCCCATAAAACATCGCCCATGCTCAAATATGTATTTTTTATTTTTTATTTAAGAAAGGATTAACAAAACCATAAGGTAGGAGGGGTACAATTCCATACAATTCCCACCACCCAATCTCCATTTCCCACCCCCTCCCCTTATAGCTTTCCCATTCTCTATCCCTCTGGGAACATGGACTCAGGGTCCTTGTGGGTTGCAGAAGGTAGAAGGTCTGGCTTCTGTAATTGCTTCCCCGCTAAACATGGGCATTGACTGGTCGGTCCATACTCCCAGTCTGCCTCTCTCTTTCCCTAGCAGGGTGTGTCTCTGGGGAAGCTGAGCTCCAGGACACATTGGTGGGGTCTTCAGTCCAGGGAAGCCTGGCCAGCATCCTGATGGCATCTGGAACCTGGTGACTGAAAAGAGAGTTAACATACAAAGCCAAACAAATTGTTGAGAATCATGGACCCAAAGGTTGGAATAGTGGAGAGGAAATGTTAGGGGGGTACTCACTGCAAACTCTAGTGCACTTCTGCTTTCAGGCATATATTTTGCAGTAGTTTACGGATATGTGTGAACATATGCTCTCTCTCACAGAAACTGGTGTATATCTAGGTTTTGGGACTTTGTTAGAAAGTGAACCACCTGAGATGAAATTAGAGTATACTATGAAAGGAAAGGTCTCACCTGAGTAATGAAGTTGAAGGGCTGTCATTCCACATGTGAAGTCTCTGGACACAGTCTGAAGTGAAGCATGTTGAGGTGGCAATCATTGTGTTGGTTAGGTTGTGATCGGCAGATGCAATATTATTTGATATGGATTGGGAGAGGCATACAGGAAAGTGGGCCCTATCCAAGGGTTCCAGGACTGGGGGAAGTAGAGGCTCTATAGTGGAGATGTGAGGTTCCTGCTGTCTTAGGGTTCAAAAAGACAATCGATAGTTAATGTTATCATCACATTATTTGGTAATTGGGTTAACTTTGAAAAGTCCTTTTGTTATGGTTTGCTGTACAGTACCCAGTATCTTGTATATAGCTGTGCTATTGGTTGCTTCTGATCTACTTGGTCTAGGCTTTTGAGAGAGTCTGCATATCAATTACACAGCCTATATATTGAAAAGATTCAGTTTGTGTTTTGAAAAACTTCGAGACATACAATTAATTTTCCCCCTCTCATATTAATTAACTAGTGATTTATATGACTACATTTTACTAGGAGTGTTCATAAACACCATTCCCACCACCAAAAGACTGTGACCCATCCCTCCCACCCACTCCCACCCCCCACTGGCCCAGGAAGCTACATGTCTACCCCTCACCACTGGGTTTTTACTTTGGTGCCCTACTTACAATTTGGTCAGGTCCTGCTTTTAGTTTCCCTTTCAGATCTTCTTCCTCAACTTCTGTTGATGAGTGGGATCATCCCATACTCATCTTTATCTTTATGACTTACCTCACTTAACATAATTCCTTCTATCTCTGTCCAAGATGGGTCAGCGAAGGTGGGTTCATTGTACTTGATAGCTGCATAGTATTCCATTGTGTATATATACCAAAGCTTTCTCAGCCACTCATCTGGTGTTGGGCACTTGGGTTGCTTCCAGGTTTTAGCTATTATGAATTGTGCTGCTATTAACATAGGAGTATACACCTCTTTTTTGGTTGGGTGTTATGGAGTCCTTGGGGTATAACCCCAGGAGAGGAATTACTGGATCATATGGAAGGTCCATGTCTAGCCTTCTGAGAGTTCTCCAGACTGCTCTCCACAGAGGCTGTAGCAATTTACATTCCCACCAGCAATGTAAAAGGGTTCCTCTGTCCCCACAACCTCTCCAGCATTTGTTGCTGCTGTCCTTTTTGATATATGCCATTCTTACAGGAATGAGGTGGTATCTTAGTGTTGTCTTAATTTGCATTTCTCTGAAAAATCAGTGACCTAGAGCAGTTTTTCATATGTATGTTAGCCTTTTGGATCTCCTCTGTAGTGAATGTTTTGTTCATATCCTCTGCCTATTTTTGGATGGGGTCATTTGCTTTTATGGTGTTAAGTTTGCTGAGCTCTTTATATATTTTGGTGATTAGTTTCTTGTCTGATGTCTGGCATGTGAAGATCTTCTCCCATTCTGTGAGGGGTCTCTTTGTTTGTTTAATTGTTTCTTTGGATGTGCAGAAGCTTTTCAATTTGATGTAGTCCCATTGGTTTGTTTCTGCTTTAGTCTTCCTTGCAATTGGGTTTGATTCATCAAAGATGTCCTTGAGGTGTAGGTGGGAAACTGTTTTACCAATGTTTTCCTCTAAGTATTTGATTGTTTCTGGTCTGACCTCCAGGTCTTTGATCCATTTGGAGTTGATTTTTATTTCTGGTGAGATAAAGTGGTTCAATTTCATTCTTCTGCATGTTACAACCCAGTTTTCCCAGCACCATTTATTAAAGAGAGCCTCCTTTTTCCATTTAATCCTTTGGGCCCCCTTATCAACAATTAGATGTCCATAGTTGTGGGGATTTATTTCTGGGCTTTCAATTCTGTTCCATTGGTCTGTGTGCCTATTTTTGTTCCAGTAGCATGCTGTTTTGATGATGATGGCTTTATAATATAGTTTAAGGTCTGGGAGTGTGATGCCTCCATTTCTGTTTCTTTTCCTTAAGATGGTCTTGGCAATTCTACGTATTTTCATGTTCCAGATAAATGATTGTAGTGTTTGTTCTATTCTCTTAAAGAAGCTTGGTGGAACTTTGATGGGTATTGCATTAAATTTGTATATGGCTCTGGGGAGAATATTCATTTTGATGATATTTATTCTTCCAATCCATGAGCGTAGGATATCTTTCCATTTCTTGGTATCAGTTTCTATTTCCTTGAGTAGCGTCTCATAGTTTTCAGTATATAAGTCTTTCACTTCTTCGGTCAACTTTATTCCTAGGTATTTGATTGATTTTGCTGAAACAGTAAGCGGGAGTGATTTCTGGATGTCTTCTTCTTCAGATTTAGTGTTTGCATAGAGAAATGCCACTGATTTTTGTACACTGATTTTGTAGCCTGATACCTCAAATATTTTTTAAAACTTTATAGTACATTACAAATTCACAGTTGATCCTACCTTCTTCATCCCAAAACAGTCTTGATCCATACTCCCAGTGGAGGAGAAGTGATAGGAAGAAGAAATAAGTGAGCTCAGAACTACAGCTCCTTCAGCACCAGGAGACAGAGGAGGAAAAAGGAATATCTGGAAGTAGTAGTGGTGTTATGAGTGTCTTGGAGGGGAAGAGAAGACTGGACCTGAAAGAAAAATACTTAATAACTAATAAAAATGTTAAAATACATCACAGTTCACACTAGTATGTTAAATACTGTGAAGTTCAGTAATCAATACACTTGTTATATTTGTTTAAATAATTGTCCTGGTTTACTGACTGAAAACATGCAGTACATTTTGGATACATGAAACATGTTAGCCTCTATTAGCACACATTGATTTCTCTAAACACAATTTATGACATACTGTTTTCAAGGAAACAAATACACATTTATTTTAATATTGTGTAATGAAGTATTCTCAGTTTTGTCTTATTAGAAAGCACATGTTAATGTATGTTGTAGCATTTTATATGTATGTGACCTTTTTATTTTTCAACTCCAATAGAACTTAATTTTTTATTATCTTTATTTATTTATTGGCTAGAGACAGCCCAAAATAGAGAGGGAAGTGTGAGATAGGGAGAGAGAGAGAAAGGAAGACCTGTAGCACTGCTTCATCATTTGCAAAGCTTTCCCCCTGCAGGTGGGGACTCAGTGTTCTAACCTGTGTCCTTGTGCATTGTAGCATATTCACTCAACCATGTGTACCACCATGTGGCCCCAACTCCAGTAGTACTTTATGAAAGAAATGTTGGTTTATAGGATTTTTGTTCTCACAAGGATATGTTCCCAAGTTTCATTGAGATAGGTATCAGTACATTACACTTTCAATGAAACCATCCTTTTATTCTATCATAGGTAATTAGGTCCCTACCCTCTCATAATGCTCCTCCCTTCGGAGTCATTAAATCTGCTACAATAGCCACCAGGTTCCAGATGCCAGCAAGATGCTGACCAGACTTCCCTGGACAGATGACCCCATCAATGTGTCCTGGAGCTCCACTTCCTCAGAGCCCCACCCTACTAGGGAAAGATAGAGGCAGACTGGGAGTATGGACCGACCAGTCAACACCCATGTTCAGCTGGGAAGCAATTACAGAAGCTAGACCTTCTACCTTCTGCAACCCACAATGACCCTGGGTCCATGCTCCCAGAGGGATAGAGAATGGGAAAGCTATCAGGGGAGGGGGTGGGATATGGAGATTGGGTGGTGGGAATTGTGTGGAATTTTACCCCTCCTACCCTATGGTTTTGTTAATTAATCCTTTCTTAAATAAAAAAATAAAAACTCCATTGAGGAATAATCAACAGCTTTGATGATACAAATTTAAAATGCACATGTAATAATTTATTACTTATAAATATTTTATTAATTATTTATTATATGTAGAATGTTTATCAAGATCAAAATAATATATCTAACATGTCACATAGTTCATATTGGTAATAATTATTATGTATAGTAAGAATGCTTAAGATCTATTTTCAGCATCTGTTGTCAACACCTATAGGAGGAGATGTTTCATGGGTGGTAAAGCCGGCTTGCAGGTATATCTCCATCTCTCCCCCTATCTTTCCTGCCCCTTTCAAATTTAATCAAATAAAGTAGGAAGAATAAATAAATGAAAAGGAAAAATTGCCACTGAGAGTGCTAGATTCACAGTGCCGGCACAGAGCCCCAGATAACTCTGATGCAATATAAATAAATAAATACATAAATATGTGAATAAATGCCACTGGGGAAAGTAAAGTTATGCAGTAACTGAGTACCAACAATGACCCTCATAACAAACAAAAAAAAATTATCTAATCTGTATTTTTTTATCATGGTAAGCCAGAAGCACTCTGAGAAAAAAATTTAGTTGTTAAAGATATCAGATATTCTTGAACAAATGTTGTAATGTCCTTAAATACCCCAATAAACTCAGACTAGATAATTTGTAAATACAAACTTCTTACTTCCTTCCCTTCTCTTTGTTTACTTCCCATATTTTTGTTTTCTGACATATCTGACTAAGGAAATGTCAACTTTCTTAGTTTAAAGTGTCTTATATTTATCAGTGTTGTTTAATAAAATAAAATGATTAATTAGAAATGTCATATAGATATCTACTTTGATTTTTTTTCTCTCTACGATTATTGCTGGGGCTCAGTGCCTGCACTATGAATCCACTGCTCCTGGAGGCTGTTTTTCCCTTTTTGTTACCCTTGGTGTTCATCATTATTGTTGTTATTATCGCTGTCTTTGTTGTTGGATAGGACAGAGAGAAATCAAGAGAGGAGAGGAAGACAGAGAGGCAGAGAGAAAAACACCTGCAGACCTGCTTCACTGCCTGTGAAGCGACCTCCCTGCAGGTGGGGAGCAGGGGGCTCAAACCCAGATCCTTACACTGGCCCTTGGGCTTCGCACCATGTGCGCTTAAGTCGCTGTGCCACCGCCCAGCCCCCTAGATTTCTACTTTGTATAGTAAAAACTTCATGCACAAAGGATAGCTGTTAGAAAGTATTGCAGATGAAAAATAGCACCCCCTTATTTTTCATGCATTGTGAAGAGCTTTTATCCTGAGAACATTGACACCAGGAAAATTCTTCAGAGATATTCTTATGGTGAGCACTAAATCACAGCTGGACGTGAGACACAAAAGACCATTATGATACATTATTTCTCTCCAAGATGATTATCTCTATAAGTTATAATTTCCATGGCATTTCAATGGATTTAGAGTCTACTTTAAGTCTAAGTCTGCTTAGATAATGTTATTAAAATGCATTGTCATCACTCTTACTGCTTTTTCTAATGCTAATCTCATGGGTGACACACAAAAAAATCAATAGTATTACCTTTATAACATTAAGAGTCAGATTACCCACTCAAACTTTTCTACGGAAATAATTTTCAGTTTCTGATCTTCTGGTAGGTCCTCTGATATTCAGAAAATGTACGTATATTTGTAGGATGTTACAGCAGTTTGCCTCCAGAAATGTGAAACATGATGACTGTTTTAACTCAACCTAATAGCAAAGGAAGGTCCAAGATACAATTTCTCTCAAATAAGAACATCCTAGCAAAAAAAAAAAAAAAAAAAGACAGCCTGTATTACTTTCAGGAAAATGTTTCTAAAGTCTTATTCTAGATTTACTTGTATTTCCTAATCAGACCAATCTGACATGTAAAATCTAACAGCAGACTCGATGTGGGAGAGGAATAAACTGTAAGAGAATGTGAGGTAGTGTTTTCTGGGACATAAATGTAGCCTCAGGAAGTTCTGGTTTAATGTCCCTTTTCAATATTTAGAAGGACACTGGGATGGCAAAGCAAGAAATCCCATAACTAGTTGGCAAAATAGAGGAGGACAATTTGACTTCAGAATTTGACCTCTTGTGAGGATAAAATGAGATAAGCATGAAATCCCCTTAAGAATGAAAAAAATGATATAGACAAATGGAAAGTATTACTAGTTATGTCAAATCAATTTGGGGGATAAAGAAGCCTTTTATCTGGCATCTTCAGTGTCATGCTAGAAGTACTTTTGGCTGCAACATAGACCTTCTATAAACTTTATGATAATGCTTGAGAAATATAAGCCCAGTGATTTTTATGTCTTTTGAAAGCATACAAGAGATAAAAAAATAAATAAATTTTAGATTCCAAAATAGCAGATATATGGAACAAATGGCTCTAAACACCAAAGGTTGCAAATAGATTCACCTTGTATGTTTCAGAAGGAAACATACATTTTTAGAAGTACAGATTTAGAGACAGCTTTGCAAAGGAACATTCTAAATAAATCCTCCATTACTTAATGTGTCCTAAGGACCTCATGAAGATGCAGGTGAAAATATATATATATATATATATATATATATATATATATATATATATATATATCATTTTTTGAGTTAGAAAGTATAAATGTGGTATATATTTTGTTCAAAATTATCTAATCACCAAACTTTAACAGACTATTCTCAAGATTATTTCCACACTGCCTGTTCCTGTCCTGCTAACTGTCTTCAACAAGAATCATGGAATGCAGGAACCAAGTGAGCTAGTAGTTTAAATAATCAGAATATAACCCTGCCACTGGCTGAAATTATGTTCCTATTAATTAAAGATATTTCTTTTGCTGCCACTCTGAGCTCCTCTATCTAAGTTCAAACCCATCTATTTGTTATAATTCCTCAAATTATCATTACTTTTTACCTACAGTGTTGAATTTTGGGGGAACTATTCCTAGTATACAGCCTTCCTACACATTTTTCTTTTTCCTATACATATTTCCGTTAGCTATCATCTTTCACACCGTCCTTGGTTTTTACTCTTGTTAAGTAATGAAAATGTTCCTATGAAGTGGGTTTTATTAGGCTATCATGTTAGTCAGAGCATTGTGGGTTTACAGTTCCACTGAACCCATGCACTTGTGATAAAGAACAATAAATGAGGGCTGGATGGTAGCACACTTCGTTGAGCACACATGTTACAATGTGGAAGGACCGGGGTTGGAGCCCTTGGTCTTCACCTGCAGGGGGAAAGCTTTGTGAGTGGTGAAGCAGTGTTGCCAGTGTCTCTCTTTCTCTCTCCCTCCCACCCTCTTGGCTCTCTATTTCTGTCTGTCTCTATGTAATACATAAATAATTAAAACATTTTTTAAAAGAACAATCAATTTAAGCTGCTATGTCACAAATGCATGTTCCCTCTGGAGATTCCTCACATGATGAAAGCCAGGGTTTCCAGACATTTGTCATTTGTGCAGTTACAGGTCAAGTGAGAATTCTGATTCAGCATCTTCTAAGTACAGGAATGACAGTGCCTTCTCTTCATTCATTGATCCATTCTTCCTGGTCATGCTTCTTTTTCTCTAGATTTGGTATGTTGCACCAAAACAAAGAACTCTGGAAATGGTGAGCGGGAGAGGGTTGGGTGGGGGAGAGAACTTCGGAGTCCTGGTGAGTGACTGGAGCTAAGATGGGGACTGGAGTGTTTTACCTATCATGGGGAAATGAGAAATAATACCCATGTGTCTACAATTGTACTGTAAACCATCCCCCCACACATATACCACCAATAAAAGAAATAAAATAGTATGTTTATTATGAAAGACAGAATAAAAGAAAAGAGAAAGACCAGAGCACTACTCTCTGACATAACTTTGTACTAGCTGTGCCAGGGCTGAAGCCTATGACCTCTGGAGTCTCAGACAAACACGATTTTTATTCGGAAAAACTGAGATATCAGCTTTGTCATTCACCATGATTCTCTACTAAACTGTTTTTCTGGATTGCTGATTTTAATAGTCTCCTAGTGCTGCTGTAATATATTTTTATATTGTAATCAGGTAGTAGGACTTGCAACAGAAAAGCCTGAGTTTAATCCCCTGACAATGCATATACCAGAGTGATACTCTGATATGTCTCTCTTGCTTCCTCTTATTAATACGTAGATTGAAATTATTAAAAGAATAATTTCTGTGTTCTTTGTGACATAATTCCAGAGGTTAGATTTTGGAGATAAGAAATCTAAAATCATTCTTAGCAAAGGTACATTTGCTGTGAATTTTGAATGAGAATTCTCTGCCTCTTTCTGCTTCTGGTAATGTTAGGTATGTCTTTGGATTCCCTCACTATAATCTCTCTCTCTCTCTCCCTCTCTCTTTCTCCCCCTCTCTCTCTCTCTCTCTCTCTCATTTCACAGCAATATTCTCCTCTGTGCATTCTCCCCTTCTTATAAGGACAGAGTTAGTGTATTTAGAGACCACTATAATTAAGGATGACACCATCTCAAAAGCCTTAATTTAGTTACATCTTAAAAGCACCTTTAATTTTTTGTTCATATTCTTAAGTCTCATGTAGGAGTGAGGTCATCCAGTGTTCTTTCTTTTCCATGTGTCTTATCTCACATATCATGACTCCTTCAAGTTTACTTATGATGGGGAGATAAGAAACTATTCATTTGACAGATAACATGAAAGTATTATTTTTTCAATAAAGTGTTGAGAAATTAAAAAATAAGCAAGCTGAAAATTCATAAGGACTAGAACATGTCTTTAAGTAATTATATTCAACCCATACTATGCTAGTAGAGAGAAATAACATTCAGGTTTTTTAAATTTATTTTTTAGTTTTTTAGTATTTATTTATTTTCCCTTTTGTTGCCCTTTTAAAATTTATTTTTTATTTAAGAAAGGATAAATTAACAATACCATAGGGTAGGATGGGTACAACTCCACACAATTCCCACCACCCAATCTCCATATCCCATCCCCTCCCCTGATAGTTTTCCCATTCTCTATCCATCTTTCTATTGTTGTTGTTGTTATTGATGTCATTGTTGTTAGATAGGACAGAGAGAAATGGAGAGAAAAGGGTAAGACAGACGAGGAGAGAAAGATAGACACCTGCAGACCTGCTTCATCTCCTGTGAAGTGACTCCCCTGCAGGTAGGGAGCCAGGGTAACACTTCTGAGGGAGTCCTCTGGTATGCAGAAGCCTTTCTGAATCAGCAGTCTACTGGATTTGGCCTTGAGGGGAAGGAGTGATGAGGCAGAAAATCAGCCAATCTCCACTGTCCTGAAGCCTTCTGTAATCTCTGTTTCTGGACTTGAAGGTGGGGGATGGGGAGTGAGGACTAGCACACTTTCCTTTGTCCTTCCTTTTTGATGACTTGTAACCCCTCTCCTGATGTCTCTCTCCTACTGGCTTACAGATCTTGTTTCCATCCAGAGATGGGAAATCTCTATAAAGAGGCTGCTTGAGGAGAGTTAGCCTAGAATTGCCTTCAGACATCATTTTGACATCATCTCCATTAGAAGTTTTAGCTGCTTTCAAGGATTGCAAGAGTAAACTTTGTATGCATGATTTCTTGTATAAAAAATTTTGCTTTACTCAGATGTTTTAGATTACAAGATAAATTATAGATGTAGCAATATATTGCTTTATTTAATTTATAATTTACTCTGGTCCTTGCACTTCCCAGCAAGTGCTCTTAACCAGCTGTGTTATAGCCCGACTCCCCCAGGGGTTTGTTTGTTTGTTTTTTGTTTCCAGGGTTATTGCTGGGTCTCTGTGCCTGCATTATGAATCCACTACTCCTGGCAGTCATCTTTTTTTTCATTGTTGTTGCTGTTATTGTTATTGTTGTTGCTGTTGTTGTTGGGCAGGACAGACAGAAATTGGAGGGGAAGACAGAAAGGGGGACAGAAAGACACCTACAGATCTACTTCACTGTTTGCAAAGCAGCCCCCTGCAGATGGGGAGCCAGGGCTCCAACCTGCATCTTTGAGCTTTACACTTAACCCAGCATGCTACCATCCCTCTCCCCCTCAGTTTGTTTGTTTATTCATTCAATTCATTCATTCTACTCCCTTTTTCTATAGCAGCTTAGTCTTTCAACTTGTTTCAATTTTACCAAAAACACTATTCAAATTCCATCTCACAACAATCCTTGTAGAAAGCTTCAAAGGAGCATTTCTTTAGAGTCAAAATGATAAGTTCCTAACAATTGGATATTGGGGAAATAGACACCTGTAGTCCCTTATAATAAACTTTACTACTTAATTGTTTTCCTTGATAGGGGGTGATGAAATTAATGAAATTTGCATTTGGTAAAGAGCTGAATAGCTCCTCTCACTTAAAAATGTAAAAATTAAAAATAAAAAATGTTGGACCAGGCAATGGCGCATCTGATTGAGCGCTCGCATTACATTGTGCAATGTTCAAGCCCCAGCCCTCACCTACAGGGAGAAGGCTTCACAAGTGGTGAAGCGGGCCTGCAGGTGTATGTCTCCTTCCCTCTCTATCTTCCCTACTCTTTGCAGTTTTTCTCTGTCTCTATCCAATAATAAATAAACTGTTTAAAAAATAGGAAAATAAATATATAAAAATGTTTAGAAGATTAAAAGACTATAGTCTAATCATAGTTCAAATATAAAATAAAACAAGCTTTCTATGCTTTGTGTATTTTATTTAATTATATTACCAAAACATGTTTATAAATTAAATAATGAGAGGACTGGGCAGTGGTGCACCTGGTTAAGTTCACATAATACCATGCTCAAGCACCCAGGTTTCAGCCACAGCTCCCCACCTACAGGGGTCCCCTTCACGAGCTGTTAAGCAGGTCTGATAGTGTCTTTCTTTCTTCTCCCCCTTTATATTCCCTCCCCCCTCAATGTATTACTGTCTGTCAAATACAAATAGAAAGAAAAACAAATTAAAAATTGGCTTCCAAGAACTGAGGATTCAAGTCTCAACAATAACCTTGGTGGCAAAATAAATGAATAAATAAATAAATAAATAAATAAGGATGACCCAGCTAAATATTAAAAATTCAATTTCAGTATTAATATATGAAATGAATTTATGATTATTTCTGAAAATAAATTAACCACTGACAAAACGAATGTTATTCTTTTTTTCTTACATTATTTTTATCTTATTTTATTTTATTTTTTTAATTTAAGAAAGGAGACATTAACAAAACCATAGAATAAGAGGGGTACAATTCCTCACAATTCCCATAACCCGATCTCCACATCCCACCCCCTCCCCCTGATAGCCTTCCCATTCTCTGTCTCTCTGGGAGAATGGATCCAAGGTCATTGTGCGTTGCAGAGGGTGGAAGGTCTGGCTTCTGTAATTGCTTCCCCGCTGAACATGGGCATTGACTGGTCGATCCATACTCCCAGTCTGCCTCTCTCTTTCCCTAGTAGGGTGGGGCTCTGAGGAAGTGAAGCTCCAGTACACATTGATGGGGTTGTCTGTCCAGGGAATTCTGGTCAGCATCTCGCTGGCATCCGAAACCTGGTGACTGAAAAGATAGTTAACATACAGAGCCAAAAAAATTGTTGAACAATCATGGACCTAAAGACTGGAATAGTGCAGATGAAGTGTTGGGGGTATTCCCTGCATGCTCTTGTGTACTTCTGCTTTCAGCTATATATTTTTCCCCTAGTTTATGGGCATGGGTGAACCTATCCTCTATCTTAGAGGACCTGGACTATATCTAGGTTTGGGGACTTTATTGGGGAGTGGACCATCTGGAATGGAATTAGAGAATACTATGAAAGGAAAGGTCTCACCTAAGTGATGAAGCTGAAGGGTTGTCATTCCACACCTGAAGTCTCTGTTCAGTCTGAAGTGAAGATGCTGGGGTGGCACTTGTTGTGTTGATTAGGTTGCGATCTGTGGGTGCAATATTATTTGATTTGAATTGAGAGCAGCATGCAGAAAAGTGGGCCCCACCCTAAGGTTCTAGGACTGGGGGAAATATAGGCTCTATAGTGGAAATGTGAGGTTCCTGTTGTCTTAGGGTTCAAGAAGACAATGGATAGTTATTGTTATCATCACATGATTTGGTGATAGGGTTAACTTTGGAAAGTCCCTTTGATAGGGTTTGGGGTATAGTACCCAGCATCTTGTATATAGCTGTGCTGTCGGTTGCTTCTGTTCTCCCTGGTCTAGGCTTTTGGGAGAAAACATATCAAAGATAGCCTATGTATTAAAAAGACTCAGTCTGTGTTTTAAGAAGTTCTAGACATATCATCAGTTTTTCGCCTCACATATTAATTAAATAGTGGTTCATATAATGTTATACTTTAATAGGATTGTACATAAACACCACTCCCACCACCAAAAGACTGTCCTATCCCCACCACCTACCCCCACACCCCCCATCCTCCGCTGTGCTGTGAAGCCCAATGGCCACCCTCCCCTTCACCACAGTGTTTTTACATTGGTGCCCTGCTCTCGATTTAATCAGATCCTGCTTTTAGTTTCCCTTTCTGTTCTTCTTTCTCAACTTTTGTTGATGAGTGGGGACATCCCATACTCATCTTTATCTTTCTGACTTAGCTGACTTAACATAATTCCTTCTAGCTCTGTCCAAGACGGGTCAGATAAAGTGGGCTCATTGTTCTTAATAGCTGCATAGTATTCCATTGTGTATATATACCACAGATTTCTCAGCCACTCATCTGTTGTTGGGCACCTGGGTTCCTTCCAGGTTTTAGCTATTATGAATTGTGCTGGAATCCTTGGGGTATATCCCCAGGAGAGGAATTACTGGGTCATATGGAAGGTCTATGTCTATCCTTGTGAGAGTTCTCCAGACTGCTGTTCAGAGAGGCTAGGCCAATTTACATTCCCACCAGCAGTGTAGAAGGGTTCCTCTGTCCCCACAGCCTCTCCAACATTTGTTGCTGCTGTCCTTTTTGATGTATGCCATTTTCACAGGAGTGAGGTGGTATTGCAATGTTGTCTTTATTTGCATCTCTCTGACAATCAGTGACCTGGAATAGTTTTTCATATGTTTGTTAGCCTTTTGGTTCTCCTCTGAAGTGAATGTCTTATTCATATCCTCTGCCCATTTTTGGATGGGGTCATTTGCTTTTTTGGTGCTAAGTTTGCTGAGTTCTCTGTATATTTTAGTGATTAGTCTCTTGTCTGATGTTTGGCATGTGAAGATCTTCTCCCATTCTGTGAGGGGTCTCTTTGTTTGTGTGATAGTTTCTTTGGCTGTGCAGAAGCTTTTCAATTTGATGTAGTCCCATTGGTTTGTTTCTGCTTTAGTCTTCCTTGCAATTGGGTTTGTTTCATCAAAGATGTCCTTGAGGTTTAGGTGGGAAACTGTTCCACCAATGTTTTCCTCTAAGTATTTGCTAGTTTCTGGTCTGACATCCAGGTCTTTGATCCATTTGGAGTTTATTTTTGTTTCTGGTGAGATAAGGTGGTTCAATTTCATTCTTCTGCATGTTATAACCCAGTTTTCCCAGCACCATTTATTGAAGAGAGCCTTCTTCTTCCATTTAATACTTTGGGCCCCCTTATCAAAAATTAGATGTCCATTGTTGTATGCTTCACATTGGTTTTGGTCTCACCTCCCCCCCGCCTCTGGGAGATTGTGGTATGGCTCTGCTAGTTTTGTGGGCGCCCTTCTCCCCGTCCCCGGAACCCCTACAGACTTCCGGAGTTCTTGGCGCGCTGGAGGAGAAGGAGACAGGAGAGATCTGTGTGGTGATTAGTTTGGGTTAGTTTATGAATCGTTGTTCGTGAATAAAGAAATACAGCTTCCTGGCCTAGCTGTGTGTCCCTGAGTCTCTGTTCACTGCCGTGAAGCTAGCCCAGCCTGCTGGAGCCCTGAATTTTAATGACAAATGGCGCCCACGTGGACCTGACCTGCGCATCTCTCAGAAAAGTGAAGACAATTTGACTACCTATGCACTATGGCCTTCCCTTCTGCTTGTGAAGAGATCTCCAAAGGTCTCTGCCCTTTCTTCATGAGACTGTTTCGCTGTTTCTGGAACATTTATCTCTGGACCACTCTGTGGTTTTCGCCCAACGCCAGCCCACAGGAGCCCATTGCCAGCCCACATGAGCTGGCTTTCTGCGGCGTGGCGTGGGGAATTGGGCATGGGCTCCTCCCACGCTGCTCAGCCGCCGAGAGCAGGGCACCAGACATGGCAGGCAGGGCTGCAGCCCATACTGGCTGCCACTTTGGGGCATCACGGCCCACGCCTTCTGCACGGCTGGCCCTCCTGCCCTCCTGCTACGAAGTCTGGACAGATCCCGGACCACCGGAGACCCCGGGTTCCCTGCCAAAACTGGGCCCCCTGGCAGAGATCCCAAACTTGGGTCTGAAGGCAGACGAGCTAGAATAGGTAGAGATTCATCCAGAGATCGCAACCTACAATTCCTAGAAGTGGAGCTGCGCGGGAGGCCACCTCTGGATGGTGACCCACCACCAACAACTAAGACAGTACAGATCTAAATTTGTGTTTAAAATGACATGTCTTCGTAACAAAGGTTTCTCTCCTTGTGTATTAAAGACCATGTGTACATGTGTGTTTAAAGTTTGGTAAACATTAACTTTAAGGTTAAAAATGTAACTTTAAGGCTATATTCTTACCAGACAGAGTTAAATGAAAAAGGTTTTCAACATAGTTCTCATAAAGGTAAAATTAACTTACATTTAAAGTCTGAGTTAAGATTTAGTTAAAAATCAATATATTTTAACTAAGTTAGTCTAAAAAAAAAACCTGCACACACCTAGGGTGTGTCTCCATCTTGAATGGGTGTAACAAAAGGTTAAATAGACTTATTGATATGTAAAATTCTCAAATTCCTTCTCAATTAAAAACGTTAGATTGCGCTATGGTTATGCTAATGATTGTAATAGAGTTATCAATTGTGATAAACTTCTAACCTGCTACAAGTTTTGTTTCATAGTAAGTAAATTGCAGCTGTCAGGTTCTCTACAGAAAAGTGGAATTACAACAGCTGACCTTCCTCATACAACGTTCCACCCCCTGGCATTCTTCTGTGGACATCTGCTTTGGACTGGCATTTCTATCAGAGTCACTGGTACACCTCTTGGACACTTTGCAGCTTCCCTTTATGCTGCTGGGTTTCTCAAAGACTGACTGCAGCCAGTTGCCTTGGGACTCTAGGCCGTTCCCTGCCCCCATGCTAAAAAATGCCTGTTGAGGCAAGTAATGCCCCCCAGAGGCAAAAAAAAGGTCCTCCTCAGGCCTTCTCTTGGCAGCACACTGGTTCTTGTTACTCATTTACATGTTCCTCCATGTTTGTGCCAGTTTCTTTAAAAAAAAAATGCCTGTACGATATAGGTTTCTGTTCACCCCACACCACTGATACTATGGTCATTTAGTTAAAAAGAAGAGGGGGAATTGTTGTATGCTTCACATTGATTTTGGTCTCACCCCCACCCCCCGCCTCTGGGAAATTGTGGTATGGCCCCTGCTAGTTTCACAGGCACCCTTCTCCCCACCCCCAGAACCCCTACAGACTTCCAGAGTTCTTGGCACGCTGCCAGAGGAGAAGGATGCAGGACAGATCTGTGTGGTGATTGGTTTGGGTTAGTTTATGAATCGTTGTTCGTGAATAAAGAAATACAGCTTCCCAGCCCAGCCGTGTGTCCTCAAGTCTCTGTTTACTGCCGCGAAGCTAGCCCGGCCTGCTGGAGCCCCGAAACTTAACGACAGTCCATAGGTGTGGGGGTTTAGATATGGGCTTTCAATTCAGTTCCACTGGCCTGTGTGCCTATTTTTGTTCCAGTACCAGGCTGTTTTGATGATGATGGCATTATAATATAGTTTGAGATCTGGGAGTGTGATGCCTCTGTTTCTGTTTCTTTTCCTCAAGATGGTTTTGGCAATTCTAGGTGTTTTCTGGTTCCAGATAAATGAATGTAGTTTTTGTTCTATTTTCTTAAAGAAGCTTGGTGGAACTTTGATGGGTATCGCATTAAATTTGTATATGGCTCTGGGGAGAAGATTCATTTTGATATTTATTCTTCTGATCCATGAGCATGGGATGTCTTTCCATTTCTTGGTATCAGTTTCTATTTCCTTGAGTAGCGACTCATAGTTTTCAGTATACAAGTCTTTCACTTCTTTGGTCAGCTTTACTCCTAGGTATTTTATTGATTTTGTTGCAACAGTGAATGGGAGTGATTTCTGGATGTCTTCTTCTTCAATTTTAGTGTTTGCATAGAGAAATGCCACTGATTTTTGTACAACTAAATATTAAAAATTCAGTTTCAGGGGAGTCGGGCGGTAGCACAGCGGGTTAAGCACACGTGGCGCAAAGCACAAGGACCGGAGTAAGGATCCCGGTTCAAGCCCCCGGCTCCTCACCTGCAGGGGAGTTGCTTCACAGGCAGTGGAACAGGTCTGCAGGTGTCTGTCTTTCTCTCCCCTTCTCTGTCTTCCCCTCCTTTCTTGATTTCTCTCTGTCCTATCCAACAATATCATCAATGGCAACAATAACAATAATGACAACAACAATTAAAAAAAAACAAGGGCAACAAGAGGGAAAATGAATAAATAATTTTAAACAAATCAATTTCAGTATTAATACATGAAATGAATTTATGATTATTTCTGAAAATAAATTAACCACCGACAAAACAAATGTTATTCTTAACTACTGAACAGTATAGCATCTCTCCCTCTCTGGTAATTCTCTTGATGTGTTAATGGTTTACAGTATTGTTGAAACGTGTACAGTTTCTCATCTCTCTGTGATAGCTGTCTATAAAATACTCTAATCCTCAATGGAGGGCCTTTTCTAACTTCATGCTACAGGAATCCAGTGTCCTCTCAAACTCCATTCTTTCACGTCCTTCCCCTTGGTGCAACATATAACAATTTCTCTAGCATGTATATTATTCTGAGCTCTATTTTAGAGAACTTTCCTACTCTTTACTCATTCCAGTTGATAGATTAATCATATATTGAGCAAAATTACAATTGATATTTGATCTTACCTTCTTGCAAAGTATGATCCTTCCTATTAGAAAATTAAAGGAATAATAGTGGGTGTTAATATAATAGAATTAGAATTATAAATGTGGAAATGATACAAAGTTATAAACTAAGACATAAATCACACACTTAATCTCCAACATCAACCTATGCACATTTACTAGCTTTAATGATGGAGTGGAGTGGGGTTGAGTTGCTTCTCTTGGGTTCTAATAGAAAAGAATAATAAAACTGCATCCTCTGTACTTTAATTCAATAGCAGGATTTCTAGGGAAGTGCTTTTACATTGCAAAGGCCTTAATAACCCTGAGGATTCTGGATCAACATATCTTTAGTTGCATTTTAAGTGAATCAGGTATTATATGTAATTAATTGGAATGAAATAAGTGACATTTAAAAATTACATAATACAACTTATCCAACTAATTTTAAGACTAATTATGAGAAGAACAGGGGACATGTTTCTCTGCTTCTTAACAACTAATTTTTTTATAGATTGAAGATTGACTGATTTTGTTACAATGCTTATAACTGTATCATTGTTATTCAAATAGAATGAACACTGTTGTATATGGAAATTAATACAAGAGGAAGAGTTCAGTCTTATATTTAGTGCAGACAATTATAAAATGCAAAGTACTACTGGAGTTCTGCATATGTCTAGAACAAATAAATGATATACAATTCTTAATTATGCAATGAGTCTTGTTATAGACTGAATTATGTCCCCCATCCAAGCTCATACTTTCAAACCCAAACTACAATGTAACTGTCTTTGTAGACAGGGCCTCTGTGAAGTTATTTAAGGTTAAATGAAACCAGAAATATGAGCTCTTATCAAGTATATCTGGTGTTTTTAGAAAGAAAGGGTGGAGGCACTATACCTCTATGTGTTAAAGCACAGGTTTGGCATAACTGAGACCCCAGAGATCCCAGGTTCAATCCCCAGCACTGTCATAAACTAGAACTGAGCTATTCTCTAGTTTCTTCATTCATAAAAACAAAAAACAAAAACTAAATGAAAAGGGAGAGATACCAGATCTTTCTGTCTGAGTACAAAGGAAAGACCAAGTAGGGATACAGGGAGAAGGCAATCATTTACAAGTCAGGAAGATAGCTATCACCAGGAAGTCTATTTTCTGGCACTTGATCATAAACTTCTAGCCTCTAGAGTTATAACAAAGTAAATATCTATTGTTCAAATCACCTAGACTGTGGTATTTTGTTACCAGTAGCCTAAGAAGACTAATATATTTCACAAGTTTGATTGGTCTTAATTTTACAGATAATTGCCTTCCTGTACTTCTCTGTTCACCTCTAGTTATAACTATAATGTCAAAGTCTGATAAAAATGATTTCATCTGTGTTTTTGCTGAAACACACTCAAAGCATTTCATTTTGCAGAATGTGGGAAATGATTTTGATTTTAATCCAGTTCTTAAAAGACAAAAGTTGGCATCGCTCAAACTTCCCATCATCACTGGCACTAATTAGTCTCCATACTGACAGCTGAAGTAGGTATGACTAGGAATGAATATTAAACCAAATTTGAAGGGGTGGAAAAAAAAAAAAGCTGCCCTTTCTCTTAGAGTTTTCTTCATTTGTTATAGGTAAAATATCTTTCTCAGAAGCAAAAGAATTGTATCTCTTTACCATCCTCGTTTTTATGATAAATTAAAATAGTTTATTCTTGGGACCAGGTGTGTGTGTGGAGGGGATGAACCTGGTAGAACACACACACATTATCATGTGTGAGGATCAGAGTTCAAATCCTAAGTTCCCACCTTCAGGGGGAAACTTTCCTAGCAGTAATACACCACTGCAGGTGTCTCTCAATCTCTCTCTGTCTGTCTCTCTCTATTTATTCTATAAACAAGAAAGAGAAGGAGGGAAAAAAAGAAAGGGAAAGAAATATAAAATGTGAGAGAAAAATTTTAGTATTGTATTCTTTGATCACTGGCATATCCTATCACAACATAAGAGAATCAGGAGGATGCAAGGAAAAACAGAGAGAATCAAATACAGAGAAATACCCTTAAGAGAAACAGCAGATTTCTCCAGGCAAACTCTAAACTTCAGATGAAAATGGCAAGATATAATTGAATGCTTAACGAGAAAAGCTTTCAGCCAAGAATGCTCTATCCTGCTATACTGTCATTAATACTAGATGGAGGGATAAAAGTCTTCTCAGACTAGCAGCAGTTGAGAGAATTAATTATCACCAAATCTTCTCTACAAGAAGTACTAAAAGGACTTCTGAAATCAATAATAACATCACCAGAAACATGGAACACTCGACAAGTTTAGGATAATGGCATTGAAATATCTTAAATTTATACTATCAATAAATGTTAATTGTTTGAATTTTCCCATTAAATAGAACAGAGAAGAAAGATGGTTCAGGAAGACAACACAACCGTATGTTGTCTGCAGCAATCCCCACCTAATTCAGTAGGACACAAAAACAGACTCAGTGTTAAAGTATTAAAAACTATCATACAAGCTAATGGACCTCAAAAAAGGGCAGGGACAGTTATCATCGTATATGAATCAACAACCTTTAAATTGAATAAAGTAGTCAAAGATAGCGTTGGACATAACATAACTCTCAGGGATCAGTCAACCAAGAAAACTTAACAAATATTAATTTTCTGAATTCAATGAGGATATATCTAAATATGTCAAACATCTACTCTAAGATCTATGAAAATATATCCACAGCAATACAGTAATAATAGTAAGCCTCAACACCCATTCTCTCAACTAGACAGTAAATAAAAAAGAATTAATGAGAAGAAAATTAAATTAAGAGATAGGTAGATTAGACCTACTGGTCATTTTCAGAGCCCTTCACACCACCACAAAACTGGATTATACTCTTTTTTTTTTTTTTTTTTTAGATCTACATGGCATAGTCTCAAGAATAGGCCATGTGTTAGACCACAAAGATATTGGCAGCAAATTCAAACTCATTGAAATCATCCCAAGCTTTTTCTAGACAATAGTGGAATTAAACTAACACTTTCAACTAACAGAAAATTAATAAAGTCCCATTATGGAAACTCAGCAGTATACTAGTTAACAACTACTGGGTCAAATAGGAAATTAAGAAAAAAAAATGTTCATAGTGTCAAATGAAAATGAAGACATGAGCTATCAAAATATTTGGGTCACAGTAAGGCAGTACTAAGAGGGGAATTTATATCCATACAAGGACACATTAGAAAACAAGAAAAAAAAATTCCAAATCCCTGATTACACATCTTATGGACTTAGAAAGCCAAAGGAAACCTAAAGCAAGTGGAAAAGCTGAAATTAGGGCAGAAATAAATAACATAAAAAATAAAAGACCTGTAAAAAAGATCAATGAAGTTAAGTACTGATTAAACAAAATTGACAAACCCTTGGCCAGACTCACTATATAAAGGAGAAGACTCAAATAAATAAGATTCTGACTGAAAGAGTAGATATCAAAAGAGACATGAAGAAATCCAAGTACCATGCAAGACTTCTATGAACAACTATATGCCAAGAAGCTAGAGAACCAGAAAGAAGAGTTCCTAGAAACATATAACCTTTTAAAATTGAACCAAGAGTAACTAGAAAACAGGAAGAGCGTAATCAAAGTCAAAGAAATTGAGTCAACAAGAACCTTCCCAACAATAAAAGGCCAGCCCCAGATGGTAAAATACTTTCAAGGAACAGTTAATAGCTATACTCCTTTAAAAAGTATTTTATATATTTAGAATAGAGATATAAATTGAAAGGAAAGTGGGAGGGAGAGAGGACTGGCAGGTAAGAGTGAGTGACTTTCAGCTTCTGGTGTATGATGGTGGAGGAGGATCTAGGCTGGGGGAGAGAGTGTTTTGTAGAATACTGAAAAATTGTGCACATGTACTAACAACTGCATCTACTAAAAAATAATAAATCCCCCCCCAAAAGGATTTTTAAATGGTTTTACTTAACTGCAATCGTTCAGGAAAAAAGTATTTTTGAAATCCATGATCACTGAAATTCAAATCAGTTGATCATCAGGTAGGTCTTTTCTTTCAATTCAGCTTACTTGGCACTTCTGCTTTGAATTTGCAAAGTGCTTATCAGCCTTATTAGTTAACCCTTGTAAAGTGTCCATGAAGTAGATGGATGGCAAGCATTAGTGTGACATACATTAGTGTACTCCTTTGAGAGATGCCAGCAGCAAAGCACATGGAGGTTAAATAATTGCTGCACAATTGCCCATCAAACCCGAAGGAAAAAAAAACTTATTTTCAATTACTCACTTTCCATCCCTTAGTGGTAACACAGAGTAAAGCTAAATTTAATATCATCAACAAGAATCTAGTGAGTATTCTTTAAAAGTGAAAGCTTTCACAACTGAATTTTCTTAGGCCACTGAAAATCTATCCATTGAACAAGTATATTAGATATATATTTCTTTGTCACTTCCCCATTTAAGATGGGATCATTTTAAAAAGTCTATGGCATAAATTGTTGTAGAAAAGATCGATTAGTTTAAAAGCTTTTTCCTTTTAACAGATCAGATAGTCATTATATTTCACCCCTTTGTGTGTGATTTTCATTGAGTCATTTTAATCATTTACTCATTTGAAAAAAAAAATTCACCAAAATCAAGAGGCTCTACAAATCTATTTATCACATCTGGCTTTCTGCACTAATCTCTGGGTTTGAACTTCTGGGAACTGAGGACAATTGCCTAACTCTGGAATCCATTTCTTTAGAACTAGATGTTTTTTAGAAGAACTCTTTAACTTTTTTTCATGCCTCCAATTTACTATCGCATTTGTAATTGTTATTCACATGTGAATACATAATAAAGAAAATATGTATTGGACACAAGAATTAAAAAAAAAACAGAAGCAAACAGTTTCTAAAATTTGTGAGAAATGGTAGTTATCTTTCACAGAGGTGAGAGGGTAGGGAAAAAGATCTTTGGTGGTTGGTGGGGGTGGAAGTAAACTTTTAGACTTGTAATCTGCTTCCAAAAACACCACGGTACCAAAATGTTCTCCAGTTTGATGGTGAATAGACTTGGACCTCGCTGGTATGCCTGACAAAACAAGTGCACTGTCTAGCTGAGCTATCTTGATGAACCAGCCATAGTGCCTCTCATAACCAGTATCAAAGACTCAAGATTTTTCTTTTTTTCTACCCCCCCAAAAATACTTTATTTTTTAAATTTTATAGTGGACTCCTCTATTCAACATATAATTGTATCCTTAGAGTAAATTTGAAAAGAAAATAATCTTATATATGTCATTTCTAGTTGACAGATGATAATATATAACAAAGAATCTGAGATGTCTTTAAATGTCGCAGATAATAACATTAAATTTTTGGAACCCCAGGACACTTAACCTTGTGTTATCAAATCCAAATGAATTGCTTTTGTAATTTTCTCTCATTATTTTATATTGTCTATCTATTGTCTATATATATTCACAAAAATATATTAGTGTATATGCAATAAATACCCAGTGCCCTTGCTATAGTAATTTTGTTACAACTGATACATAATTTCTAAAAATCTTCATAATTTTGTCATACTAATCCCTAAGAATGTAGACAAAATAGCATTTTAAATAAGTTGTTATTTTCTATACTTTTTAAAATTTTTGGAAATATTTATTTATTTATTGGATAGATATAGCCAGAAATAGAGGAGAGGGGGTGATAGAGAGGAAGAGAGACAGAGAGACACCTGCAACCCTGCTTCACACTCATGAAGCTTTCCCCTTGCAGGTGGGGACTGGGGACTCAAACTTGGGTTATTGTGCACTGTAACATCTACGCTCAACCAGGTGTACCACCACCTGCCCCAGTTCCCATACTTTTCTCTGAAATTAGCCAAGTGGGCAGTTTCAAATGAAAATTGATCCAGATATGTCTTATGCATTTATTATACAAGAACTAAAACTACTTTTAAAACTTGTAATGAATAATTTCAAAAGTACATCGAGCTGGGTCAGTGACTCAGCAATAGTGTCTTCCTCACATAAATTTCCCCCTAGGTTTAATCTCTAACACCACTTGGTAGCAGTGAGAACATCAGGGCTGGTGGACTGGTGCTTTATTCTCTCTTCATCCTCTCTTTGTCTTATCCCTTCCTGTAGCTCTCTTTCTCCTAGTCTTTTTTGTGTAAATAATAATAATAATAATAAAAGAAAGGACGGAGGGTCTGTTGTGATGGTAATGCACACGTGTGAGATGCAGGGTTTCATTTCTAACGCCAAATTAAAAAGTACATATTGTTAAAGTATAAATTCAGAACTAACCCATATATATTTTTTTCCTGGACTATATATATAATTTTTAATGAGAGGAGAGGTATAGAGGGAAAGATATAAAGAAAAACCAGAGCACTGCTCAGCTCAGCTCTAGTTTATCATGCCCCAGTTGATTCAACCTGGGACCACCCAGAACCTCAGCCATGAAAGTCTTATGCATAACCATCACGCTCTCTCCCCAGCCCGTGTCCATGAATCTTATCACCCAGTATAACTTTGTGTTACTTCATGTATTTTCCTAATGAACAGTTGATGAGAGTTAATGTGTTTCTAGGACCCATCCCAGAGCAAACACTATCTGTCTGCCTTATGAAATCACACTTAGTGAGACAGAGGAGAAACACCAGATCATCACAGGTTCTATGACACTTGTTGAAGCTCCAGTGATTTGCTGTTTCTCTTTTCTCTATTTTCCTTTTCCTCTCTGTCTGAATTAAACAGTGACCCAGAGTGAGGAGTTTGGACATATGCTAGGCCCCAACCCTGTAAATAAGCAAATAAATATATGAATAAATACTCATGTATTAAACTGGTCATTTTACTCAAGATCAAATTCTATGACAGAAAAAAAAGACATCAGTATAAGCTAATTAATTCAAATACAAGCTATAGTTAATTAATCATATATGTGTATATACATTTTTTTCACCAGAGCATTACTTAATTCTTGTTTATGGTGGTGGGCGGATTAATAGTACATCTATATGTTTATGTATTATAAAAGTATATAAAATTATTCATTATAAACTTATTTTTACCTCTGTGACTTTTCCAGCACAGCTTTATGTTAGTAGGTGTTGTATCATAAGTTTGTCATGAATGTTGCTAAAGTCTCATATACAATGAGAATACAAACAAGATGTGCTTAGTTGATTCCAGTGTGAGAATTATACATTGGGATTGAATTTTTCTTTCAAAAATTATCTTTATTTATTGGATAGAGACAGCCAGAAATTGAGAGAATGGGGGGGGGTAGAGAGGGAAAGAAAGAGAGAGACACCTGTAGTCCTGCTTTACCACTAGCAAAGCTTTCCCCCTGCAGGTGGGGGCCAGAGGGCTTGCACATTGTGACTGTGGCCCCGGGATTGATTTTTTTTTTTTAAGTCTTGATAGATTTTTGCATATCCAGTCATTTTCTTTTTCCTCTTTTTTTGTTTAATTTTTACTTTTCACCAATATAGTATAAGAAGATTCCCAGTAAAATGTATAGGTATGGTCTGCAGTTATTAGCCAGCTGAACTATATACGCCCCCAAATTATGACACCATTATAAAAAAATACATCAGTGGTGAAATTAGATACTGTAGAGGATCAAGTCTCCTATTGTTTCTAACATGTTTTATTTTAGTAAGAGAGATACTGAGTGTGAGAGACAGAGAGAGAGAGAGGAGAGCTCTGCTTAGCTTAGCTCAGCTCAGCTCAGAACTGAGCCAGGGACATAGGAGCCTCAGGCATGAAAGTCTTTTAGCATAACTGTTATGCTGTCATCTTTCTGACCCTAAAGTTCATCTGTTGTGCTGAAAAAATATATATATATATATCATATAGGAATGCAATTATATAGAATCAGAAAATGATAATGAGGAGATGCTTCTTACTATGAAGAAAACTATAACCAAATGATTTTTTTTTGTTTTGTTTTAATTTCACAGTACACTTGATCACACTCTAGATGTTTTTAAGAAAGCAATTTCATGGGAGTCAGGCTGTAGTGCAGCAGGTTAAGTGCAGGTGGCGCAAAGCACAAGGACTGGCTTAAGGATCCGGGTTCGAGCCCTGGCTCCCCACCTGCAGGGGAGTCACTTTACAAGTGGTGAAGCAGGTCTGCAGGTGTCTATCTTTCTCTCCCCCTCTGTCTTCCCCTCCTCTCTCCATTTCTCTCTGTCCTATCCAACAACAACAACAATAATAACTACAACAATAAAACAACAAGGGCAATAAAAGGGAATAAATAAATAAATAAATAAATATTTTTTAAAAGAAAGCAATTTCATTTTTCTTGCCCCAAATAAGGGGGAATCTTTAAAAATAATTTCAAAACTTTTAACTATAATTTTTCTCTGGTAATCTCATAATCAACCATATGATATTAAAATAAATTTGAATTTGAAAAGGTAAAATATCCTCATACACCAAAATTTGCCTTCAGCTTTCATATCAGTATGATAGTCAATGTACGTTTAGATGTCAGTAGGTAAAGAAAGTGGCAGTGGTTGCTGACAAAACCATCTTTCACTTATAAAAGGATCCCTCCTCCTGAGCTTAAAGAGAGTTTGTAAACCTAAGTCATCACTTTTAATATGTCTTGCCTCACTGATGGATGCAACAAATGAAAGGTAGTTGAATTCTTTGTCCTTGACACCGGAAAGGACAGTTCAGTCTAGAAAGTTAATATGATAATTCAATGGCATATTACAGCATTCTGATTTCTGTGTACTTAGAAACTTAAGATCAGTGTGACAGGACGAATCATTGACCAGGATGAATTTCTCCACTGGGCCTTAAAACTGAGAATAAATGTGCAAATCTGTATAATTGTTCTATCTGTGTCATCTGTTTTGTCAAAATGAAAATCAACATAATAATCAAGCCAAATGTGGTCCAGAAGATTAGGACGAAATAATGTTTGTTGTTTTTTTTCTTGAGTTAGAACAATCACTCCTACTGTGCCAATTTGTCTTACGTTACCAGCTCTGAAGGTGAAATTTTGAAGGTCTTATGAATGAAAATCTAGTACAATATAGGGTGAAATAATCACAAGTAAAACAAGATGTGATAAAATAAGACCAGATAGAATAATCTATAGGTGTCTTTTTAATAAAAATAACAGTATTTTTTTCCAGTGCAATGACATCAGTAGTTAAAAACAGAAGCTATAAAATTGCATCTAGAATAATTTCTCAATTAAATATCAAGAAGCTGTTTTTTGAGTCTTCCATCCCATGTGTTGTTATACAAACTCAAGTCATGCTTGTACATGTATACCAACTCAGCCTCCATATATGAGAGAGAGAATGTGTGCACATGCAAATGTATGTGTGTGTGCTGGTGCAGGTTATGGATGAGAGGTGGGAAAAGAAAAGAAAGATGTAACTGGTGGATAAAAACTTAAACTATCTGAAGGATGAATTTTTGTCAGTGTCAAAAGCCAAATGCGATTCACTGCATAAAATACTCATTCATCAACCTGCCCGCATGTTCGTTTTCTCCACTAATGCTATTATATTCTCTCTAGTACACCTCTTCCTCTATAATAATTTACTCAGTTCTACAAATCCTTATTATTTTTTAAAGGGAATGATATGCTGTTCTCATTTCTAAACCCAGCTGTAATTAAAAAAAAAAAAAAAAGAGGACATGGACATAGTCAAGCAAAGTACAAAAAACTCTAAATTATGTTTTTGTCTTCTTTGTAGAGTCATTATTTGTAATCCATCAAGACAACCTACACTGAAGACATGAAGTATTGTAATCCCCCCACACCAGCCCTTGGGGTTTACCTGCAAGTTATGTTGTCTAGGAAAATCTCATTACTGCAGGACTCACTGTCCAAGCAACTAATAACAGAGAGAATGCTGGAAGAAAGTAGCCCAGGTGACTGTCTTCAAATTGACACAGATTAACTGTTCTTTGTCCAGAATCCTAGTGGAATACTGAGAGGTACAGAAAGTCATTTTCCAGATACAACTTTGAAAACAAGACTGAACAGATGACGCATAGGTGTCTGTGAATTGCAAGTAATGCCACACAACTGAAAGAACCATATATAAACTTAATGTGACCCAAAATCATATCCTTGGGAACAGCTTTAAACAAAGCTCAGTGTATTGCTGCAGCTGACACTTTATTTAATTGTGCAAACTATTAAACCATTTGATTGCAATTTACATGATTCTAAGAGATTGTGAAATCATACACATAACTAGAAGTTTATCTTTCCTCATTCTGTTCATTTGAGACAAAAAGTGAATTCATCCACAGAGCCCAGGATTTTACTGTGGATAGAGCTGCTTTCTATCCAGAAATCAATTCCCATTTTAAAAGTAGGCCTAAAGTGTCTGGGCATCCAGCAGATGTTTCTAAGAGGAAGGTGATTAAAATGGTTGTAGGTAATCATGGTGAATATCTTTCTCACCACATTCTATTCCACCTTGAAGAATAAAAAGAACCATGTTTCTAGATTACAGATTTAGATACATGTTTCTTTTATGCATGCTAAGATCAAATGTATCTTATAATTTATATATTTTTTTACTGATTTGTTAATGAGTGAGACACAAGGAGAGAAAAAAAGCCCAGAGCATCACCCTAGTATATGCTTTGCTGAGCATCAAACTTGTGGCCCCACATTTGAGAGTCAAAAGCTTAATCCACTGTACTCCCCCTGAGCTACTAAAACAATCTTGTGTGTGTATATAAAAACTTGGGGGAGAGGATAACCATCATATAGTCATATATACATATAATTTTAAAGCTAGTACTATTAAATTTATCTATGGAATTGTAAGGGATATAATATAATATATTAATTATTAATTATTATAATTATTATATTAATTAATAATTATTATGATTATTAATTGTAATAATATAATTGTAAGGGATATAAGGGAATATATTCTTAAATTATAACTATTTTAATGAAAGTTTAAAATAAAATTATGATCACTAAAAATCACATTGGAATTTTTCTTGTATTTAAACACTGTTATGAGTTCTTGCTTCCAATGATATAAATATGTGAGTTTATAACACTATCACAAACTAATTGAATGACTGTATTCTTGAAGAGGCAGTAGCTATGGGGTCATAAAAATTGCTGTGGAAGCCCAACTCTGATGAGTAACAACACCAAAACCAGAAATATTCAACTTTATGAATGATTTAAAACTATATTTGTCTGTGCTTTGGCCAAATGTTTGCTTCTCTCTTAACCTTGAATTTTCATCGCAGAATAATTTGTATGATGAGCCCTTTCCATTAGTGGCTGCTTAGCACCCAGACATTAAAATGCAAGCTGCTACTGACACTCTCCTTGACATTTGTATTTCTATTATATTTGCCCCCTAAATTTCAGTCTTTAAATACTATTGTATAATTCACTTTATGCAAGGCAGGTGAATCAGCAGGTATGATTGTCCTTTGTAATTCCTTGCCACTGAAAAGTACTAAAACAATTTTACTGTCTATAATGCCTGCAATTGTAGAAGAGGTCTGGAAACCAAATTGGTCTCAAGTAGCAGAAATTTAAATATGAGTTCCAAACTCAAATATGTTACTTCTGTAATTGAGATGAGGAAATAAAGGAACAGAGACATTATATTCAGTGAAACCTAGACAACGAGGGAGACAAGGAAGCAAGGTTATGTATCACAGACCCTCATAAAGTCCTTAGACAGGAGTAGCAGTGGTCTGCATGGACTTCTTATAGGACAACATTTTGGCTATTCTGCTGATTTAGAGCAAATCAGCTGCACATGGAATTGACTTCTGTTGAAATTCCAAATAAACTTTTGTTTAGACAAAAGTAAATTGCTTAGCAAATATACTGTACAACTGGTGGCATAATCACCATCATGGTTTGCCTATCACTGAGAGATTTTCCCATAATGTAGGTTAGTAAAAATATAAGGACATTACCTCCTAATATGTTTACTTTTGAAGCCTGAAGATTTAGTAGATGGGAGATAGTATGTGTTGTGCTCTCTAAATGATGTGAAACACCACCCTGGTCCAC
The DNA here is from genome assembly GCF_950295315.1 of Erinaceus europaeus. Taxonomy (NCBI): domain Eukaryota; kingdom Metazoa; phylum Chordata; class Mammalia; order Eulipotyphla; family Erinaceidae; genus Erinaceus; species Erinaceus europaeus. The sequence goes on along the minus strand of NC_080179.1, from coordinate 61,343,611 downwards.
ATCTCCTAACTACTCATCATTATAAGAATATACACACTTTCCCCAAACTTTGGCTTACTGGAAAAGGTGTAGCAAGATATTCCAGAACCATTTGAGTTTTCCCATGCTCATTCCTTATTTATTTATTTATTCATTCATTCATTCATTCATTCATTTATAGAATCCAGAGCTTCAGGCATGTGTGATTCTACTTATCCTGGACCTTTATTTGTCTATAACTTGAGATTGAAAGCTGGCAGTGGCCGCAGCTGGTTAAGCATACATGATGTGAAGCTCAAGAACCAATGTGAGGATCCCAGTTCAAGCCTCTGGCTCCCCACCTGCAGAGGTGTCTCTTCACAGGCGGTGAAGCAGGTCTGCAGGTGTCTATCTTTTCTTCCCCCTCTGTGTCTTCTCCTCCTCTCTCCATTTCTCTCTATCCTATTCAATAACAACAATAATAACAATTATGGTAAACAACAAGAGCAACAAAAGGGGGAAAAAAAAGCCTCCAGGAGTAGTGGATTCATAGTGCAGGCACCAAGGTCCAGTGATAACCCTGGAGACAAAAAAAAAAATGTAAATGATAAAGGAGAGAGAGTAAAAGAAGATGAGAGAGAGATAGTATCTCTGATGTGCCATCCATAGACTTAACCCTGACTAGTACAGGGTAAAACATTCACTCTACCTAACAGCTAATTTTTTTTTAAGATTTTTTTTTTTTGAGATCAGAACACTGTACAACTCTGGTTATAATCGTGCTGGAGACTGAAATTGGAAACTCTGAGAATTAGACTGAAATTGGAACCAGTGTTGACTAGCCTTCTTGATTCATCTCCACCCTTTAAAAAATGTATAAATATTTATATGTTAATATTAAAGTGATATTGAATTATTCTTTATTTCACTGGTGCAAAGGTTTTCAAACATATTTTTGCTAAAGCTCATGATAAGTAAAATTTTTAAAGCGTACAATATCATCTAGACTGTATATTGCTATTACATAAGTATCACAGAGACATTTATTAGGTGTCACTAGGCTTGCAGTATGTGTTGGGCATCCCATTTCCTTTCCTATAGTCTTCATGATCAGTACTCAGCCTATGGTCTAGGACTGTAGTTCTCAAGCTAGAACTAACATGAACATAAATGGGAGCATGGCAAACTTGGCAACGTCATGATATGGCACAGAGACGTTGGTACATTCTGAGCTACAATCTAGTACTTGATTTTATAATATAACACAGACATGAGATACTTTGCTGCTCTATAGGCTGTTGAATTACCCCACAGCTGCTGCTTTCTTTTGCTGTTATTATCCTAATATTTGTCTAGCTATTATATGTCCTAAAACATGAGGGATATTAAAAAAGGTACATACCTTTCATTGCAAGAACGTAATTGAAAGGCTGTAAAAACTTGGAATCTAAATTAATTCTTATTAACAAAGCTTATGTGAGTTCAGAGCAAGATGTAATTTTGTTTTCGCTGGAAATTAGATACACATTAGAGAAATTGTTTAATTAAAAGTGTTCACATGTTTCTGAGACCAGAGCATGCTTCAGCTCCCTTTGAGGAGCTAAGGTGAGCTAAGGGGTAAGGTAATTTTAGTAAGTTATGACAACAATCCAGATAAATGTTATTTAACATATTGAAGAGTAGACATGAAAATGGGCATAGGTGTTCAAGACAAAATAGCAAATATAATTTCTCATTTTCTTTTTTTCTTTTCTCTCTTTTTTTGTTTTTGTTTTTTTTTGCCTCCAGGGTTATTACTGGGGCTTGGTGTCTGCACCGTGAATCCAGTGCTCCTGGAGGCTATTTTCCCCCCTTTTGTTGCCCTTGTTTTTTTTATCATAGTTGTTGTTATTGATGTCCTTGTTATTAGATAGGACAAGGAAAAATGAAGGGGGGGGAGACAGAGAGGGGGAGATAAAGACACCTGCAGAGCTGCTTGACAGACTCCCCTGTAGGTGGGGACCTGGGGGCTCAAACCGGGATCATTAGGCCGATCCTTGTGCTTTGTACCACCTGTGCTTACCACCCGACCTCTCCCATTTTAAATAAATAGGCTAGATAAGCAGATTATAAACCCAGTGAAAATTTTTTTTTAAATGCGCTAATAGTATATGTAAGTTGCATTGCAACTCTGTCTCAAAGTATTGATGGAATTGTTTATGATCATTTTAACCCAAAATCAAAATAAGTGAAAAAATTGCTGGGAATACTGTGAGAACCAGGTTGAGCGTGGTGAGGCTTTTCCCATTGAAAACTGGGGAACTGAGTAAACGAATCTCCCTCTTGCTAAGGTTGAGTTGGGGACAAAGTATGAGCCTCAGTTTTTTTGCTTCCCTGTAAGCCACTCCCTGTCTCCAGAGACCCTTCATTTTTATGCCTCCAAGGGCTTGGCATTCCTTAAAACATTAAGCCAGCTCCCCTGCTGCACCTTGCATTCCTTGATATAATGGCCTTCTCTCTTATTATCTACTATCAATGCTCTTCTTTGTTTAACAAGTGACTTAAGGTATCCTCCCTACTCCCCCACCCATTCTACTTTTCCTACCCACTAGACCCTCCCTACCTGCAGGGTATTATTAATCCTATCAATTAAACCCCTCACAACAGTTGCTAAGGAAGTTCCTACCTTTTCCAGCTCCTTTTTTACCTTTCTCTGCCCCTTTCCTAACCATGTATGGTATTGTCAAGCCACTTCAGTTTCTGACTTGCCTCTTCCATTTTCTGGCCTCAAAGAGCATGCGCTCGGACCAGGATCCAGATGCCAGCCCTCATGCTTTGTGCCACGTGCGCTTAACCTACTGTGCTACCACCTGACTCTGGGGCATTCAAATGAATAAAGATTTGAACTGCCTCTTGACACCACTGGCATGATTCCTGGGTCATCTCTTCCACGTCACTAGTCCAACAAAAAAATAAGTTGTGTTCAGGATCTTGAATTATCCTCTTAATAAGTGCAAAGATAGAACATAGCTCCCTCAACACTTGTTAAAGGCAAATAAAGAAAGATGTCTTTGTCATATCTTCAACAGAAAATCCTGTAGGTTCTAAATCTGTATTTACAAATGGAAGGGATAGAACTTATTTTTTTCTTATTTTTATAGAATCATTTTACATGTCTTCTTATTTGATATATTCATCTATACATAACAAAATCAAGTGTTGAAATTCTCAGAACCCTCTCCAAAACAATCCTGAAATTGATGACTCTCCTTCCCTGATATTCCTGTTCAATTAGGTAGAGGCCAGGAAGACATCTGCTTCATATTTCACCACTATGTATTAAGGACTCCAGTGGAAATGAAGTTCCATCATTTTAGGTCTTGGCACACATGAAACAAATTCACCTTTCAATTATAAAGTAGGTGACAATTAGTTAACTTTCTCAACCCATTTCTTCATTTGACTTTTTGAAAAATGCCCCTTATTATTTATTGCCTTATTGTGTGCATTGTGGATTTCCTCTGCAGTCTTCCTGTTTATCCTCTTTATCTACAGCTTGACTCTGTATCAAGTGCAGTAGAAGATCTCATTAAATGCTGAACAGCCAGTTTTGACAGATTCTACTTTCACACAAGTTACACAAGAGAAATACATAATATAATTTTTATGCTTGACTGCCTTGAGAAAATTTAGCACACCAGAAACATAATTCATTCAAGGAGGAAAAATCTCTTTAGCTGAGTTATTACCTGAGTGCATCTCTGCAGCTGGAAATAAAGTTTGAAAGCTTCTGCGTACGTAAGGAGTACAAATGGATTTCGGTCATTAATAACGTGACTAAGTTCTGAATCAAGGTATTAAGGGATTTCCCTCTAACAAGTAATAAGGCTGTTTACTGGGCTTGTGTCTCTGATGTGACAGTCTCTGTTCTACATTTACACATATTAACTCATTGTAATCCTACCAGTCCTACCACAGAAACATTATTATCTCCACTTATAGATGAAAAGGCTGAGAATCAGAAAGGTTAAGTAAAGTTCACAGTGTCATATGTGTCCTATCATTGATAAGCATTGTATTAATGTCTGCTAAATTCTGTAGCCAACATGCTTCTTATATTTCTATGAAATGTTTGCTTTTCATTCTAACTAGAGGAGTTCTTCATCGAGCAACTATAAACCATGTATGTGATGCTGTGCATATTATTTGCCAGTGAAAACAAAAGAGAGTACTCACAGTAAGAGAGAATTTGAAAAAACTTTAGAATACACTAGAAAGTGTTCCAAAGGTTCCCTACTTCTTCTCCTTCTCCTTCTTCTTCTTCGTAACTGTGTTACATACAAATAAAGTGGAAGGTTGTAGTGGAGGACTGAAATCAGAGCTTAACTTTTTAGAGTTGATTCTGATACAATACTCAAGCACATAAGAATGGATATCCATTGCCAAACCATGCCTTTGTTGTTTGGAAGGTATAATTGTATTGTACTACAAAACACTAAATGCACAGTAAAATGCTTCTTCTTTGTAGCTATCTATAGACTGAACTTTAATTTCCTCAATCTGATATTTGTATATATGTAGTATATTTATAAAGACAGAGCCAAGCTGCAGTTGAATTTTAAGAAGCAGTCACTTAGGAAATAAATAAGAATTTATATGGGGTATGTACATCCAAAAAGATTTCTGTATACCTATGTTTATAGCAGCACAATTTGGAGTAACCAAAACCTGGAAGCAATCCAGGTGTCCAAGAACAGATGAGTGGCTAAGCAAATTGTGGTCTATATATACAATGGAATACTATTCAGCTATTAAAAATGGTGATTTCACCTTTGTCAGCCCATCTTGGATGGAGCTTGAAGAAATCATTTTAAGTGAGATAAGTCAGAAACAGAAGGATGAATATGGGATGATCTCACTCACAGGCAGAAGCTGAAAAACAATATTAGAAGAGAAAACTCTAAGCAGAAATTGGACTGGAGTTGGTGTATTGCACCAAAGTAAAAGACTCTGGGGTGGGGGTGGGGGGCTCAGATCCTGGAATATGATGGCAGAGGACCTAGTGGGGGTTGTATTGTTAGATGGAAAACTGGGAAATGTTATGTATGTACAAACTGTTGTATTTACTGTCAACTATAAAACATTAATCCCTTAATTAAAAAAAAAAGGTATAGCATTTGAACTCATGAAAAAAATATGGGGGTATGTAACTTGGAATATATGATCTCCCTTAACCTATTAATTCCTGGTCTACTCACTTTACCATATTTGCTTCATTCTTATGAAGGTATTTTTGTACAAGAAATAAATTTGGGCATTTTTTTTTTCTCCAGACCAAATATAAGGGATGTAATCAGCTATCAGAAGAATAATGAAGCAGAAATTCAAAGATATCAGGCATTTGGAAGTCTTAATTTTTCCGTTCCACTGTTTCTACCATTTTGCCTGTGATTTTTCTTTGACACTTAGGAACTTCGTCAGTCAGAAAGTTATTCCACAGTCCTAAATTTGTATGTCACTAAGATAACAATATGAAAGAAGAGATATTATTGGTGATAACTCCAATTATCTTATAAAAGAACACTTGTGTTTTCATTTTATGTAATCTCTAAGTTTGAACCTACCAGTGACCTCAGGTGTTCATAAACTACTAACATAACAAATAGGTTAGACTGGATGGGTTAGCTTCACCCTCAACTTAGTGATCATGATTGTATTTTAAGAACATCTGGCATCACAGTGATAGGCTCATAGTTTGAGACTTACATAAAATGAAGACACTTAGTAAGCCATTTTCAAATAACATAAGCTATCATCAAGAATCGTCTATTTTTATGCTGTTAACAAGAAAAATAAAATAAAACATAACAAGCAACAACAATCACAAAAACATAAGCTACTGTACCTTTTTGGAGGTCTGACATCAGCAAATTAAGAAACACCCTGAATGGAACAAATACTACTAATAATAACCTGTACCATGCTTTCTTTGATTTACTCAAGTTATGGAGTAACTGTCTTTATGTTTTGAAATTATTTCTAAAGAATATTTTTAAAATACTTACCTGATTCACTGAGAACATTTACTGAGAAGGCTTATAATAGTTCATAAGATCACTCTGACTTTCTCACTTCTCTAGCTAGCATTGATCACAGCATGATCATTTAGGTAATGGCAACTAGCGTCAATTAGAAATATTGAATTTGTCATACTGAAATCTCAACCTCACTGGGATTAGAGAAATACTACTTTTGTCACTTTGGGTTTTCTTTATTGGGTGGATTAATGGTTTACAGTTGACAGTAAAATACAGTAGCGGGTGCATTTGTAACATTAGTCAGTTTTCTGCTTAACACTATAATTCCCCATCTAGGTCCTCTTCTGCCATCATGTTCCAGGACCTGACACTCCCTGATGCCCTACTCCAGAGCCCATTGCTTTGTCCATTACCAAATCCAGTTCAAGTTCTGCTTTCACTTTTGTCACGTATTACCTAGGTTATATCCTATCCAGTCTATACAACTTTAGTATAAGAGCTCTACTATGTGTCATTTAGTTCACAATTATTTTCTCATATAATTTCATTTGTGTAATTGTCTTATTTGCTGATAACTGTAGAAATTAATGTCCTGTACTTTACGATACTATAAATATCTTAAGAATATAGGCAACATTCAAATGATTTTATCTAATTACTTATAAACTTCCAGACTCTTAATAATTGTCATTTAATGGCAATGATGATAATGAAGAAGATAAGTAATAAAATGAAACAAAATGTTAATCACTGAAATGAAATAAACTGTAGCTAAGAACACTTATGAGAATCCACAGTTGGAGAATGTTATGCCTAGAGACAAAGCAACTGTTTCCTGTGGATTAAAGTCAAATCACTTCAAACAATGTTGAAATACTTAGTAAATTATCATGCAAAAGCAATATTTCCATAATATAGTAGAGACAGAATAATAATCAAAACCAAACATTTTTTCACCCTTTTCAAGTAATAAAACCAGCTTTATTTTAGATCTCAGGCTAACCAAATACACAAATCTTCAACTAGAGAAATATTTCACAAAAAGATTATCTCAAATAAAAGACCTTTGTACAAATGTGACAAAAAAAATTCACTGACTAACAAATCACACATGAAAAAGCTACCGATAATCTTACTGAAAAGAATATAAAGCCGAGTGCACATAGTAATGACTTGCTTTGGTAAAAGTCATTGTAGAGAACCTTTCTCATATGATATATGTATATAATATTGCAGATACTATAGATGTATAACAACATATTAAAAGATAAATATATAAATAAAGACAATGATGGGCTACACACACACGCACACGCACACACACATTCAGCCATATTTGTAAACTTAATCTCCATTCACATGATGTATCAAGTAGACTGTTTAAGTTTATGCCCAAAGTCAAGACACAACAGTCATAGATTAATTATCCAATGTCATAAATATGAAGGAATAAGTCAAGTCTGAAAACCTAATTGACAGGAATAGTTTCAAGAAATAATAAGAAAGCAGTTGTTTGTTGGCTTTTTATAGGAAGAGTTAACACTTGAGATGTTCCTCATTTGCCCTAAGTACTCCAGATCTGTTAAGCTAAACTTAACCTCTAATGAAGTATAGCTTCCTGTTACAAAAAGAATTCAATATCTTCAGTAGATTTTCTTCAGGATAAAATGGGAGGGCTTTTGTTGGCAATGTGTATAAACAGTACCTGCTTTTTTCTTTTCTTTTCTCTTCTTTTATTTTATTTTAGTTAACTGTATTAGTGATTTAGTAAGGATCAATAAGATTGAGGGAGGAGACAGGTACAATTCCACACAGTTTCCACCACCAGAATTTCACATCACATCTTCTCCATTGGAAGCTTCCCTGTTTTCTCTCCCTCTGGGAGTATGGACCAAAGATCTTTATGGGATGCAGAAAGTGGGAGGTCTGACTTCTGTAATTATTTCTTGACTGGACATGAGCATTGACAGGTTAATTCATACCTCCAATCTATTGCTATATTTCCCAGGTGGCGAAGGGCTTTGGGGAGGTGGAATTCCAGGACTCACTAGTGAGGTTGTTGGCCTAGGGAAGTCAGGTTGGTATCAAGGTAGCATCTGCAATTTGGTAGCTGAAAAGCAGTAAGATATAAAGCAGAACAAATAGTTTAGTAACCAGGAACCTAAAGGTAAGAGTATAGCAGATGGAATTTGGAGTCTTCATGTTGGAAGAAGCTACAAATTTTATTTTAGGTACATTTCAAGGGACCTTTGACTTTATTAATTTTTGTTTAAGCCTGACAGCTAACATGTAGATGGGCTGAAAGTATTGTCTGGGAAGATGGTGTCAGATTAGGGAATAGGATTAGAAAGCTGAATCAGGGCATAGAGTAGCTCCCAAATATGGGGAAAGTGTATAAAAAACCCTTAACTATAAACTCTATCGATCTGACCTAGGACCCATGTCTATCCATACTCTGTACACAAGCCTGTGTAACCTCTGCATCTGTGCCAGTCTGAACTTGAATTCTGTGGTCATAGCTAGGTACATTCTAGGCTTCACTCATTTCAGGACCCATCTTCCTCAAGTGGTAGAGTATGTTGACCCAGCCTCCCTTTAGAGAGTGGGGGGTTTCCACCATTGTTGTTCTACATAGAGGGCAAGGTCCTATATAGGCCCACAAGAAGGTTTATGATGTTGTTCCTGATGGAGATGACCAGTGAAGGTGATAAGAGGGATCCATTAGAGGGATAGGCCCATCATAACTGTGTGGGAATCTCAGTATTCCCTGACTAGGTTTCAGGATGATGGGATGGCCTGGAAGTAACCAAAAGGGCCATCACTAAAGTGTGCCGGTCTCTTGCCCTTATTCAGCTTTTGTAGTCTTTACTTTAACTGATAGGGCTAGGGTTAGAGTGATTGAGGGAAGTGAAATAGGAAGTAGGTGAGAAGGGTATCTAAGTCTAAGTAGAAAATATCTGATTGAGTATTTTATGCTGTCTTTTTTTTAGAATATTTTTATTTATGTATTTATTATTATAAAAAGGAAACACTGACAAAAACCATAGGATAAGAGCGGTACAACTCCACACAATTTCCACCACAAGAACTCCGTATCCCATCCCCTCCCTTGATAGTTTTTCTATTTTTTAGCCCTCTGGGAGTATGGACCCAAGGTCATTATGGGGTGCAGAAGGTGGCAGGTCTGGCTTCTGTAATTGCTTCCCCACTGAACATGGGCTTCGACAGGTCGATTCATACTCACAGCCTGTCTCTCTCTCTTTCCCTAGTGGGGTAGGGCTCTGGGCAAGCGGTGCTCCAAGACATGTTGGTGGGGTTGTCTGCCCAAGGGAGTCTGGTTGGCATCATGGTAGCATCTAGAACCTGGTGGCTGAAAGAGAAGTTAACATACAAACCCAAACAAATTCTTAACTAATCATGAACATAAAGGCTGTAATATTGCAGATGAAGATTTGGGGGTCTCCATTTTGTAGATAGTTGGTAGGCCTATTTTAGTTATATTCCAAAGGGCCCAGGACTATGTTAGTTTTTTGTTGTTGTTGTTTTCTCAGCCTGACATTGAATATGCAGGTGGACCCAAGTTATTGTCTGGGGAGATGATGTCATGGTTGGACAAAGGACCAGCAAATTGAATCAGGGAAGAAAGTAGCTCCCAAATATGGGAAAGGTGTATAAATACTGTTGACTGTAAACCCCATCACTTTGATCTGATCTGGGGCCAATATTCAATTTAGGAATCTATGTGACCTCTGCATCCCTGTAGATATGAGCTCATATCCTATGGTCATGAGTATGAATGTTCCAAGCTGCCCCAATTTCAGGATCCATCTTTATCAGGTGGAAAATATAACATTCTCTTGCATTGTTTATCCACATTGAGGGCAAGGTCCTATGGGGGCCTGCAATGTGTTGCTGCTGATAGAGATGACTGGTAATGGAGAGAGGATCTATTTGAGGTCTAGGCCCATCATGTCTGTTTGGGAATCTCAAGACTCCCCGACTAGGGCCCCAGCTGATGGGATGGGTTGATAGTGACTAAAGAGTCATGGTTAAAGTATGCCAGTCTTTTGCCCTTATTCAGTTTTTGCAGTCCTTGCTTTGATAAGGTTAGCTTTGGAATGAGTGAGTGAAGAGTAGTAAGTAGATGAGGAGGGTATCTAAGTTTAAGTAGAAACTATTTCATTAGGAACCTTATGGTGTATTTTTAGGTCTTTCTACTCGCTTGCTGCATATATAGACTCACTGCAGACTATTGAGCACTTTTGCTTTCAGTTATAGATTTTTCCCTAATTCATGGATACATGTGAGCATGTGCCCTATCTCATGGGACCTGGTTGATACCTAGGTTTTGGGAATTGGTTAGGAAGTGAACCACCTGAAATGGAAATAAAGAATCCTATGAGAAAGGAAAGGTCTCACCTGAGTAGTGAGGCTGAAGGGTTGACATTCCACGCCTGACTCAGATGTATTATAAGTTGGTATAAACTGAGAGAAACATGTAAGAAAGTGAATCCCATCCTAGAGGTTCCAGGACTGGGGGAAATTTGGGCTTTATAGAGGAAGCGGAAGGTTCCTGCTATTTAAGGATTTAAGAAGGCAATAGATAGTTAATAATCAAATTATTTGACAATTTGGTTGACTTTGAAAATCCCATCATTAGGATTTGATGTATCATACATGACCTCACCCTAATTTGTCCTTTGATGTTATATGTATATTATATGTATATGTGTGTATATGTATGTATATGTATATGTATGTACACATATATATCTATATCTGTATCTTATAAAGTAACGCCACCATTTGTTTCTGTTATTTCTTTTCTAAGCTTTTAAGAGAGTCAACATTTCAAAGAACAAGTGATTATTGGAAATGTATTAACAATCTGAGCCCACTTTTTAAAATTCAGTCTGATTACTAATTTAAAGTCTTAAATGCTTAGATTGAAGGAAGTCATACTCAGCCTATGGTGTGTGCATTAAAAAGTTTGAGACATTCAATCAATTTTCCCCTCACATTAATTAAATAGTGGTTTATAAGACTACAAGATAATAAGAGTATACATCAACACCAGTCAACACGATTCCCATCACCAAACCTGTGCCCCTGTGCCCCCCAAGGAAGCTGAACATCTACTCTCACCCTCTACCCAGAGATTTTTTTTCCTTTGGTGCTCTACTCCAAACTCAGTCAGATCCTGCTTTGAGTTTCCCTTTCTGTTCTTCTTTCTCAACTTCTATGAGTGGGATCATCCTATACTGTTTGTTTTTCTGACTTAGCTCATTTAACAAAATTTCTTCTAGCTCCATCCAAGATGGCTCAGAGAAGGTGGGTTTATTTTTCTTAATAGCTGCATACTATTCCATTGTGTAAATATACCACAGCTTCTTAGCCATTCACCTGTTGTTGGGCACTTGGTTTGCTTCCAGGCTTTAGCTATTACGAATTGTGCTGCTATGAACATAAATGTATACTTATCTTTTGGGTTGGGTATTATGGAGTCCTTAGGGTATATCCCTAGGAGAGAAATTAATGGGTTATATAGGAGGTCTGTTTTTAGCCTTGTGAGAGTTCTCCAGACTGCTCTCTACAGAGGTTGAACCAATTTGTATTCCCACCAGCAGTGTAGCAGATTTCCTTTGTCCTCACAACCTCTCCATCATTTGTTGCTGCTGTCATTTTTTTATGTATGCCATTCTCACAGGTGTGAGGTGGTATCTTCATGTTTGACTTTATTTGCATTTCTCTGACAGTCATTTACCTGGAGTAATTTTTCATGTGTTTTTTAGCCTTTTGAATCTTTTCTGTAGTGAATATTCTGTTCATATCCTCTGCTCATTTTGGTTGCTATCATTTTCTTTTTTGTTGCTATGTTTGCTGAGCTCTTTGTATATTTCTTTTATTAGTCTCTTTTCTGATGCATGGCATGTGAAGACCCTCTCCTGTTCTGTGAGAGGTTTCTTTGTTTGAGTGATGATTTCTCCATCTAGTCTGAATGAAAGTCTAGCTGGATATAGTATCCTTGGTGGAAGTCCTTTTTAATTGGGGGCTCCATAAATATCTTGCCAGTCTCTTCTGGTTTTTAGAGTTTGAATGGAGAAGTCTGCTAGTAGTCTTATGGGTTTTCCCCTTGTATGTGTTTTTGTTTTTCTCTTGCAGCCTTTAGGATCCTTTCTTTATCCTTTCTTATTTTCGTTGTAACTAACTATGATGTATCTCCAGGTCTGGTTGATTCTGTTTGGGATTCTCTGGGCCTCTATAATCTTAAAGTCATTTCTGTTGTTTAGGTATAGGAAATTTTCTTTTATTTCCTCTAGGATGTGTATTTCCCCCACCTCTCTTCCTCTTGTAGGCCAATTATTTGAATGTTACTTAATTAGAGACTATCCCATATGTCTCTGTTTTTGTTTTCAGTGTCTCACAATCGCTTTTTTAGCTCTTTTAACTCCGTCTTAGTTTTCTCTAGCTCATCTTCTGTCTGGATAATTCTGTTATCTGCTGGATAATTCTTCTGTCTGGATAATTCTGGTAATCTGCTTTCCCTTCCCTCAGTTTCATTCCTCAGTTTAGTTACAGTACTAGTTTGTTCTGCTAGTTGTCCTTTTAGCTCAGCTATTTCAACTTTCAGCCCTCTAGTTACCTCGAGGTAGCTGCTATTTCCCTTGATGGTGTCATCTGTTGTTTCCCTATTTCTGATAGCCCTTTCCTCAACAGTTGCCTTCATTTTTTGTAATTAATAGTTACATTATTGTTTGGATAGTTCTTTGATCTATAGTTGATTCTGACTTATTTGGAGTTTATTCTGGGGTTATATCCTCATTCATTGTGCTAGCAGTTTTATTTGCTCCCAATTTGACCATTTTTTTTTATTGGTGTGGTTTGTATTTCTCTATATTATCACTCACTCTGCAGTTGAGTTGTGTGAGTATAGGCCATATTCGAGTCTTTTCTCAGATGAAGTCACAAACCTCAGAAAGTACAATAGCAGCTGAAGCAAAGATTAATGCACTTTAACCAAAACCATATAGTAAAGAAACCCCTCCACTCTAAAAACAAAAAAAAGAACAATACAAAGAAAAAGGAAAAGAAAGAAAGCAAAACAAAGAAAGAAAGAAACAAGACAAGGGTAATCAAACACACACAATCAATCAATCAATCAATCAATCAAGCTGAGCCTAGGAGAGGAGTAGAGACACTTGTAGCACTAGCCCACCACTCATGAAGCTTCCCCTCTGAGGTGGGCTCTGGGGGTGTGGTAAGCCCTGGTCCTGGCACATGTTGTTGTTGTCTGCTCTTCTGGGTGTCATACTGCCTGTGCCCTCCTAACAAGTATTTAATCTCACTTGGTGATAGAACCTGATGGAGGCCCAAGCAGGCCAGTCAGGGAGGAGGTACCCTGAGTCTGGGCCAGGCTGGGTATGAGAAGAAGAAAAGGCCTTGTCAGCAGTGAGCAAGGCCTGCATATCATGGCCATCATGAAGTGTGTAGCCTGCACTGTGACTCAAGACACTGTGACCTCTCTCTACCCCCCCTCCCTTGAAAATGCAGACTCTAGGTTGGACAGGAAGCCAGGTGGTCAGTGCTGGGCAGGGCCTGTGGCTGGGGTGACCCATAGGAAAGCAAATGAAAACAAAGCTCCACCACTCAGATGAGTTAAAACACAATCACAATTTATTTCACTTTCTGGGTGGCACCCAATCAGATAGCGGGGTCTTCAGCGGCAGAGGGTTCAGAAGCAGCAGCAGTGTCCCAGGCTTCCAGGCTTTGGCGGGAGGCAGGGACCATCTCTCAGCTCTCAGCTGCCACCTGCAGAGGAGATACCAGGACTATGAGAGCCTTGTGTTCTGGATGGGCCTCCCTCCCTCCCCCACCCTCCCCCACCCCTCCTCCTATCCCCAGTAACTCACCAGGTCCTCAGAAGGGGCTCTGTGTCCTTATGTCCTGGCCGGGTGGACACTTGTCCTCCTGCCCTTGTGGGGGCCCAGGCAGCAGCCACAGCAGAGCTGCAGGAAACGGTTCAGCAGCCTCAGGACCACACCATGCCGGATGGGGATCCAGGTGGAGGCAGTGCTGCTGGCTGCTGGCCTCTGGCTGGAGGGGGGACTGCTTTTCTCCCCAAGTGTTGGGGCTGCTGCAGAGGAGGGGACTGAGCCAGGGCTACTGCTGTGTGGTATGTTGGGAGGCACCGCTAGGGGGACATGGCTGGTGGTGGATGTAAAGACAGGGAGACTCTTAGCACTTGGGGGTGTTGCCAGGCTCCCGGGCCTCATTTTGCTCCCAGGTGCTGGTGCACAGGGCTGGTGGGGAAGACATACACCTCCCCCTCCTTCCCCTCCTCCTCCTTTTGGTCCTTGGCATTGGTGGCTAACTAGAAAGAGCAGGCTGGTCGGCTGGGGCTGGCTTTGAGGAGGAGGTGGGTCCCCTGTAGGCTTCCATTGGTCCCAGGCCCTGGGTCACCCATGGGTGAGGCTGAGGCTGCCTTGTGAAGAGACTGAGAGGCTGCCTTGTGAAGAGACTCCTAGCTGGTCGTCCAGTGGCAGGTGATCTTTCACCATTTCATACAATACCATCCCCAGGCTCCAGAAGTCCACCCCAGGACAGTAGGTGCCCCCCATCACCATCTCGGGTGCCATGTAGGCTACAGTGCCATGCAGGCCCTCCATGGGATGCTGGATTAAATGGACACTCAGCCCAAAGTCCTAGATCTTCACCTGGTCCAGGATGCCAGGAGAATGTTCCCAGGCTTCAGGTCCCTGTGAGTGATGCCTTTGGAATGGCAATATTCCATAGCCGAGGCCAACAGGGGCAGGAAGCCAGGTGGGCAGTGCTGGGCAGGGCCTGAGGCTGGGGTGACCCCTAGGGATGGAAATGAGAAGAAAGCACCAAAACTAGACCAATGCAAAATCACAATTTATTTCACATTCTATTAATGCTTAATCACAATTTATTTCAAAATTGGGAGGCGCCCTATGAGACAACAGGGTCTTCAGCAGTAGAAACTGATGGAGGCCCAGCCAGGCCATGGGAGACCTGAGGGCCAGGGTAGAAGTGCCCTGATTTGGGGGTAAGCTCAGTCGGAGACAAAGAAGAGACCATGTCATCAGTGAGGGAGGCCTGCATGTCATGGCCACCGTGATGTGTGTGTGCAGCAGGCTCGGGGCCTCCAGACACTGTGAGCTCTGGCTGCCCCTCCCTTGAGAATGCAGACTCTAGGTTGGGGCAGGAAGCCAGGTGGGCAGTGCTGGGCAGGGCCTGTGGCTGGGGTGACCCCCAGGGACGCAAATGAAAAGAAAGCACCAAGACTAGACCAATGCAAAATCACAATTTATTTCACATTCTATTAAAGCATAATCACAATTTATTTCACATTCTGGGAGGCCCCCTATGGGGCAGCGGGGTCTTCAGCGGCAGACAGTTCAGAGGCAGCAGGGGCCCTGGCCTCAGCGGGATGCAGGGAGCCTCTCTCTCTCAGCTCTCGGCTTCCACCTGCAGAGGAGACAACAGGCCTATGAGATCTGCAGTTAGGGGTGACCTCCCTCCCCCATGCCCACTAACTCACCAGGCCATGCGAGGGGCCCTGTTTGCTCATGTCCTGAGCGGGTGGACACGTGTCCTGCCACCCTTGTGGGGACCCAGACAGCAGCCGCAACAAAGCCTCAGGAGACGGTTCAGCAGCCTGCGGGCTGCCCCATGGCGGATGGGGATCCAGGTGGCAGAGGGGCTGCTGGCCTGTGCGCCCTGGCTGGAGGGGGGGCAGCTCTCCTCCCCAGGTGCTGGGGCTGATGCAGAGGAGGGGGAGGGCCCGGAGGCAGGGCAGCTACTGTGTGGTGTGTTGGGAGGCACTGCTGGGGGGGCCAGGCTGGGGGTGGACGTGGACGCGAAGACAGGGAGACTGGAGCACTTGGGGGGTTGGCCAGGCTCCCGGGCCTCGTCTTGCTCCCAGGAGCCGGTGCGCAGAGCTGCTGGGGCAGACACACACCTCCTTCTGCTCCTGCTCCTGCTGGCCCTCTTCTTCATACTTGGCAGCAGGCTGGAAGGAATGGACTGGTCAGCTGGGGCTGGCTCATCGGAGGAGGTAGGTTCCCTGTAGGCTTCCATGGGTCCCATGCCCTGGGTCACCCATGGGTGGCTCAGGATCTCTGGCCACCCAATTCGCTCCTTGGGGTCAGAGTTCAGCATGCAGTGCAGAAGGTGTCGGAGCTCCTGGGAGAGCCGGGGCTTCCTTCTGAATAGAGTCCAGATGGGTCGTTCCTGTGGCAGGTGACCTTTCACCATTTCGTACAACACCACCCCCAGGCTCCAGATGTCCACCCCGGGGCCGTAGGTGCCCCCCGTCGTTATCTCGGGCGCCATGTAGCCTAAGGTGCCCTGCAGGCTGTCCATGGACTGCTGGAGAAAATGGCCACTCAGGCCAAAGTCCGTGATCTTGACCCGGTCCAGGCTTTGCAGGAGAATATTCTCAGGTTTGAGGTCCCTATGAGCAATTCCTTTGGCGTGGCAATATTCCATAGCTGAGGCCAACTGGCGGAACACCCTTCTGGCCTCCTCCTCCCTCATGGGGCCCTTGCGGCAGAGATAGTCCCGCAGATCTCCCCCCCTCACGTAGGGCATGACCAGCAGCAGCTGGAATGCCGTCTCTATGGTGCCCAGCAGGGGCATGATGTTGGGGTGGCTCAGACCTCGCATGATGTTGCACTCGTCACGCGCCATCTCCAGGCCTGTCTGCCCCAGCATCTTCATCTTCTTGATCACAACTTTTTCTCCGCTTTGACGATGGCGGGCCAGCTTGACGACAGAGAAGCTGCCGGCCCCAAGGGTGCTCAGGACACAGAAGTCGTCCTCAGCCATTCCCTCTCCCAATGGAGAGGTCTTAGGCTGGGCCATAAGACCTAGCTACTCTCACTGTAGACTAACTAGGAACTCTAAACTAGGACTATCACTACCAAAAAACAACAACCAAGGTCTAACTTACCTTCTACTCTTACTGGCTCTACCCAAAACAGAGGTAGTCAAACTAGAATGCGCTAGGGCTATCCTAGATAACTAAGGGGAGGGGGTGAACAAGGGAAGGGGGAAAAGGCAAAGAGGAGAGAAAATAAGGGGGGGAGTAGAGTGTGGGGTAGGGGAGGGGGGAGTGGGAGTGGGTATCAGGTAAAGTGCAGGGATGGAGAGAGGGGAATCAAAAGAGCGAACAGAGAGCGAGAGCGAGTGTGTGCGAGTGCGAGTGGTGGTGCGTAAGCTAGCTGGGGAGTCCGCCACAGGTCACTACCAAGAGCTTCCAGGGCATATGGACAGCAAACCCACCTCAGACGTGGCTTTTTATAGGTTTCTGGTTGGTCACAATGGACCCCAAGATGTCACAGCAGCAGGGAGGGGCAGCCCTGGCCAGGAGGTCACAGCAGAAGGGTGGGCCAGTGATGGCCAGGGAGGGGCACTCATGGCTAGGGTGGGGCAGTGATGGCCAGGGCTCACCGGTGGGTCATGGGTCAGCCACAGGTCTGTCCCTTCTTGCTAGAAAAGCTAATGCTATTATTATCATAGGGGCTTGGGTGTGGTGCTTATATGGCCTAGGACCCAAAGGCCTTGTGTTTCTGGGGGTGACTAGAGATTAGTACTCACTGAATACAATCTGTAGGATCCTTCAGATACTTTCCATATCCAGTTGCAAACATCTGTGCAAATGAAATGGATACATAGCACTCAACATCATACCAGTCTTTTGGACAGATAGGAAAGATGGGAAAAAAAATAAGCTGACCCCATTTTGCCTAGCATGTGGTCAATCCTTGTGAATGTTGCAAGTGTGCTTGAGCAGAATGTGCATGCATCTCTTCCAAGATGGAAAGTTCTGCATAAATGGATTAGGTCCATTTGGTCAGTGGTTTCATTTATAATAGCTCTTCCCCTATTGTTTTTGTTTGTTTGTTTTGTCTTTATTATCTGGTTGCTGTGAGTGGCTTGTGAAATTCCCTACTATTATTGTTTTTTGTCAACCTCTACCTTAAGATCAGTAAGTAATTGTTTTTTATAGTTGGAAGCACTTGAGTTTGGGGCATGTATATTTTTGATAGTTACGTCTTTTTGTTGGTTTAGTCTACAACTCATCATGTAGTGTCCCTCTCTGTTCCTTTCTTGACCTGAACATCTGTTTCATCAGAAAACAGAATAGCTCTCTGTCCCCTATCTTGCGAATTATTATTTTGGAATATCTTGCTGTAGCCTCTGACATAAAGTTTCCATTTACCTTTTCACTTGATGTGTGTTTCCTGAAGACATGTAATGGGTGGATCCTGTTCTTGAATCCTTTCAGCTTCTCTGAGCCTTTTGATAAATGAATTTAGGCCATTCATATTTATGGCAATTATTGTTTTCTTCTGTTTTATTACATCCATTGTAACATTATTCGAGTTTACTAATTTGTTGCTTTTTTTGTCCTTTTGTCCTGTTGTCCACTCATGGTCAGGGTGGGGCAGTGATGGTCACATGTCACCGGGAGATCAGGCACAGATCTTTCCTTGCATGGTAGAAAACTTAATACCTTTATTATCATAGGGGCCTGAATGTTGCATTATGTAGCCTTGGCATCCAAAATCCTTGTGTTTCTCGAGTTAACTTGAAATTAGTAGTTCTTGATTAAAATCTGTAGGCCCCTTCAGACACTTTCCATATATATTTGGATAAAATTGTGATCAATTTTGCCTGAAAACTTCTGTCTCTGTTTGAAATGGATACATAACACTGAAATCCATGCCAGCTTTTAGGATATTTAGGGAACTTAGGAAAGATGGAATACAATTAAGTTGGCCCAATTTTACCCAGCATGTGGTCAGCCCTGGTTAATGATCATGTGTACTTGAGGAGAGTGTGCATTTATCTATTACGAGATGGAAAGCTCTGTTTATATGGATTAGGTACATTTTGTCTATGGTTTTATTTAAGGTCACTCTTCCTCTATTGATTTTTTTTTTCCCCTGATGATTTGTCATCTGTGCATGGTGTACCACCAGTTGCTTCTGTTCTCCCTGGTCTAAGCTTTTAGAAGAGTCTGCATTTCAAAGACTCAGCCTATGGACTTTGCATTAAGAAGTTTGAAACATTAAATCAGCTTTTACCCTCTCATATTAATAAATAGTGATTTATAGGACAAGTTCATAGGAGTGTACATAAACACCATTCCCACCACCAAAAGAGTGTGTCTTTCTAGGTCTTTCTACTTGCTTGTTGCACTTATCTAGTCACTGTTGGTATGCTTCATTACACACTTTACTTGAAGATATATTTACCCCTAACTTATGCACACATCTGCATGTGTGTCCTATCTCATGTGCCCTGGTCTATATCTAAGTTTTATAACTCTGCCAGTACATGTGGCACCCAAAATGGAACTTGGGAGTCCTATAGGCTTGGAAAGGTCTCACCTGAATATTGTAGCTAGAGGGTTGACATTCTAGACTGGTGTCTCTGGACACAGTCAGAAGTGAAACATGTTGAGGTGGCACTGGCTGAATTGATTTGATTGAGATCAGCACAAGTATTATCAAGTGGTATGGATCAAAAGAAGCATGAAGGAACGTGAGCAAAGTCAGAGGTTCTTTACAATGCCTTACCATGATTTATTTCATTTAGTGCTATTTACAGATAACTATGTATTTTATATTGACAATATAAATTATTCTGGTCTCCCTTGTCTAAGATATAGATGATTTAATATTTTTAAAAAGTTATTATTAAAAATGCATTAACAATTTGATCCCAGTGTAGAAATTCAGTTTACTAATTTGAAATATTAAGTGCTTAGACTGAAGAAATATATACTCAGAATTGAATTCTATGCATTAAAAAGCTTGAGATAGTCAATCTATTTCCCCTCTCCTATTGACTAAATAATGATTTATAAAAATATGTTAATAGGATTATATATTAGCATCATCCCCACCACTCAGGATCTGTGTCTTTCTTTGTCCATATTCCCATGATCATTTGTTCACCTGTCATCATCTACCTTAGTGTCACCATCACTTTAAGACCAGGACTTGCTATCCATACTCTTAAACGTATATTCTACCTTTCTGAGCAATCCTAAAAAGTTTAAATACAGAAATTCACTTTTTTTTCCTGGATACAACCTACCAAATCAAATCATTTTCTTTTTCTGTTTAACCTTCAACTTGTATATCATTTCCTTCTGCACTAATTTCAGGTAGTATTTCGCATAAAAATTAGGCGGGAACAAGTGAAAATACTTGAAATCAGAAAAAAAAAAACGTGCTGGAACTCTATGGACAAAGTTTCTAGCTCACCTCTTAAGTTTGGCCCATAAAGTACCCTTTGTTGTTCACTAAGAAAGGTAAAATACAAATTAACTTGAACATTAACCTTGGTTCTCTCCTTATTGTAGTCTTCACATAAGGATACCCTACAATGCCAGTAAATAATTTCACATAGCAATTGCAATCTACAGTGCTGCTCTAATAATCACAAGGGTAAAGTAAAAAAAAGGGTTATTGCTACTAGGTTCATTTCATTTTGAGTTCCAAAAGAGAATACACGGTGACAGCTTCAAATTGAAGGAACACAGATTTTCTAGGGCCTAACAGCAGCTGTGCAGGGACTATAAAAATTAGAGGAGACACAGAAGACATGTTCCATGAACCTGTTGAGATAAAGCTTTGTGAATGTTCTATAAGTCAACCTCAGTTCTGGAATGGGAAATATGATTGAAAGACAACAGTTTTCACTTTATATATTATTGTACACATGCAGATGACTTAGCATCAAAAGAGGGAAGTAAGTTCTATATCCACATACATCGATGTGCAATATTTCCACAGAGAAGTCTAAAAAGATCAGATAGGACATCACCATTTCAGAATAAACAGGTCAGTTAAGTGACTTTTTTTCAAGAAAAGAATTATTGCTAGGGGAAATGAAAGGACAATTAAATGCCATTCCCTTTGCATCCTCTGGCTGCAACTTGTAGCTATTTACTAAGCAAATTTAACAGGGAATAGTGTTCATTTTTATAAAGGAATGAGATGTACCAGGTAGGTTTTACCCAGAAATATGAGCTTATATTGAGACTTCTGAATTACTGTAGTAATGACAAAAGATGAATTTCTTCATAGATACCAGAAAACAGATATATATATATATATATATTCATTCTGTGGTAAAACCCATAGACACAAATGTGCTTCCAGATGGTTCTGAAACATATGGTAGGTAGTGCTGAGAAGGCCAACCTCACAATATGCAGAAAAGTCAGAGAATAAGGTGAAGGTATCTCCTGGGTAGAATGCTACCAGAAATCAAAAGTGGGGGAGTTTCAAGGACTACAGAATCTTTTGACTTTTAGAAGTTAAGCTTTCCATTCACGATTGTAAAGATGATACAGAGATGCATTTATCAGCTTGTGTATGTTTCTGTTTCTGCGTTTATGCAATGATGATATATGAGGCATATGTGACTCGGTTTCAGTGGTGTTAAGAACTTATCATCTGAAGTAAGTATAAGAAAGTATTTTATCATTTTTTTTCCTGAGCCTGAAATCTGATATGCAGGTGGATCCAAGTTATTGTCTGGGGAGATGATGTCATGGCTGGGAAAAGGACCAGAAAGCTGGATCAGGAAAGAGATTAGTTTCCAAATATTGGAAAGGTGTATAAATATTGGTTTACCACATTGATTTGATGTGATCTGGGGTTCATATTCAGCTTAGGAGCCTATGTGATCTCTGCATCCCTATAGATCTGAGCTCACATTCTGTGGTCATGAGTAGAAATGTTCCAAGCTGTCCCAATATCAGGACCAATTTCCTCAGGTGTAGCATAGAGTATGTTGTCCAGCCTCCCTTTGGAGGATGGAACATTCTCTACTGTTGTTGATCCAAGTTGAGGGCAAGGTCCTATGGGGGCCTACAAAGGGGTCTGTTTTGTTTTTCCTGATAGAGGTGACCAGAGAGAGGGATTTATTCAAGGTCTAGGCCCATCATGTCTGTTTGGGAATCTCAGGACTCCCCAACTAGGGCTATAGCTGATGGATGGGGTGGCCTGATAGTGACTAAGGAGTATGCCAGTGTCTTGCCCTTATTCAGCTTTTGCAGTCCTTGCTTTTATAAGGTTATCTTTGGAGTGAGTGTGGGAAGTATAATAGGAAGTAGGTGAGGAGGGTATCTAAGTCTAAGTAGACACTATTTCATTATGAACGTCATACTGACTCACTGCAGACTATTGTACAAGTTTACTTTCAGGTATCTATTTTGCCCTAATTTATGGATACATGTGAACTTAATGCCCTATCTCATGGGACCTGGTTTATGTCTAGGTTTTGGGACATTGTTGGAAGTGAACCACCTGAAATGGAATTAGAGAGCCTTATGAAAGGAAAGGTCTTACCCGAGTAATGAGGCTGAAGGATTGATATTCCATGCCTGATGTCTCTGGACACAGTCTGAAGTGAAGCATACTGAGGTGGTACTTGTTGCATTGATTAGGTTGGAATCAGCAGATGTGATATCATTTGTTATGAATGGAGAGAAGTATACAGGATAGTGAGCCCCACTCTAGAGGTTCCAGGATTGGTGAAATATAGGTTCTGTAGAGGAAGTGGGAGGTTCCTGTTGTCTTAGGGCTTAAGAAGGCAATAGATAGTTATTGCTATAATCACGTTATTTGGCAATTGGGTTAACTTTGAAAATTCCCTTTGTTAGGATTTGCTGTATCATACACAACATCACCCCCAGAACCCCACCCCACTAGGGAAAGAGAGAGGCAGGCTGGGAGTATGGACTAACCTGTCAACGCTCATGTTCAGCGAGGAAGCAATTATAGAAGCCAGAGCTTCCACCTTCTGCATCCCACAATGACCTTGGGTCCATTCTTTCAGAGAGTTAAAGAATAGGAAAGCTATCAAGGGAGGGGATGGGATACAGAGTTCTGGTAGTAGGAACTGTGTAGAGTTGTACCCCTCTTATCCTATGGTTTTGGCAGTATTTCCTTTTTATAAATAAAATAAAATATAAAAGTGAAAATGAGATACACATATAAAAAAACAGAGATCCACATATGAAAAAAAGAAAAGACAATATTTTATATTAGCTGTGGCACCAAAAAATCTTTCAGAATATAATCCTGTCAAATACTTTGGGCTCTCTGCCAATAGGAGGGGTGATTTTCAACAATACACAGTATTTTCTCAGGGGAAAGCATCAAACATGTTCCCTGTATTTTTCACATGTTTTATTATTAACTCTATGAGTGATAAAATAAGAAAGATAATAGATGATAGAAACATACCAGAATACTTCTCAATTCTCATTTATGGTGATGCTGGGGATTGGACTTGGGGACAAGGAGCTTCAGGAATGAAAGTCTTTTGCATAACCATTAACTATTCTCCACTGCTCCACTCACTGTAATTTCTGTGATTCTAACAGAGCAATATAGTAACTGGTATAAATACTGGATGTAAAACCCCATGGGTTTACTTTTCACTAGAGGTCTGAGTGGTCAAGAGAAAAGGGAGAAGAAAATTTACACAACAGAGTGTTGGCAGCACACACTTCACATCCTTTGAAACTGAAAATAATCGGTTAAGTTAAATTCCTCAAGTGCATGATTTGTGTGAATTTTGTCATTGTACTTTTTGAGGGACAGAATTTAAGCAATACGTATGTGCCAAAGTACACAAGTAAAGACTCCAAAGAAACTTAGTAGTGTATAAAAATGATTATCAAGATCTGAGCTTAACCAACTGTAAAATAGTAGGTTAAAGCTAAACTTATAACCATACTTTATTGATTAGCTTTTCCAAGTAAAATGAAGATAATATATATACAGTATATATACACGCTCAGAAACATACACACACATATATATTGAGGATATCATTTATTCCACCAATGAGGGGGCCGAATTTCTCTAAGAGGAGTCTGTGACTGGACAGCTAATCTAATGTTCATTCGTGGCCACATTTTGTTGGGGTGAAGTGAGTTATAATTGATCATTAAATGCAGTGATGAAGAATAGAGGAAACAGATAAAAATTCTGCCAAAGAACTTGTGAAGTTAGTCCCTAACCAGATGTGAGCCTTTTTTCTTGGTAGATATGTGGAAATGCAATGAAACAAACACATCACACTCATTGGAATGCTTAATATTTTTAGTGCCTCCTAGCTGCACTTCAGAATCACTGACTGAAATGTAGAGGCAGATGACTTCAGTGACATCTCTTGAGTATAATTCTTGAATCACAATTACCTAGAGATAGCTTAGAAAGTATATTTAGATATTTGTTGAAAGGAAAAAAAAAAAACACTTGAAAAATGGAACTTGTTAGATGCACCTAACTTTCTTCCTTTCTTCCTTTTTTTGTCATCAGAGTTGTAGCTTGGGGTTGGTACCTGCATGTTGAAACCACCATCACTCCTCATGGCCATTTCCTTCTTTTTATTTAATAGGATTGAGAGAAATTGAGAGAGGAAAAAGAGAAAGCGAGAGAGAAAGAGAGAAAGAGAGAGAGAGAGAAAGAGAGAGATGGGGCACTGCAGCACTGATTCACAATTTTGAAACTTCCCCCCTGCAGGTGGGGACATGGGGCTTGAATCTGGGTCCTTATGTATGCTAACATGCATACTCAACAGGCTACACCAACTCCTGGTCCTGCACCTGGATTTGAATGAAGTCCCATCACTAATTTGGTCTCCTTTGAGTATTCCAGGCACTCAGTCTCTTCTATCACACATCAATTTGCCCTGAAAAATAAGTGAAGAATTTGTTTCCCTTCCCTTCTATCTTTCCAGATATAAATAAACTTTTTAAAAAAATTGTAATTATCTTTATTTATTGGATAGAGACAATCAGAAATTGAGAAGGTAGGAGAGATAGAGAGGGAGAGAGAAAGAGAGACACCTGCAGCCCTGCTTCACCACTTGCAAAGCTTTCTTTCTGCAGGTGGGGACTGGGGGCTTGAACCCGGTTCCTTGTGCACTGTAACATGTGCATTCAACCAGGTGTGCCACCACCCGGTCCCATAAATAAACTTTTTATTAGCAGAAGTTATAGTGTTTCAGATTTGAGCATGTTTTCCCATTTTCCAGATCACCTGAATTCGGAGATAGTAATTCTAAATAAATTAATTCATGGTGGTAGTTTCCAGAAATGACTGACTCATTGGAAGATACATTTTTCCATTTACATGGACCTGGATTCAAGGCTCCAACCACCACTTGGGAGCACCTGCAAAAATCAAACTTAAGGTATGTATCCCACTAGCTGAAAGAGGGAAAAGAAATAAAGAAATGGAAGGAAGGAAGGAAGGAAGGAAGGAAGGAAGGAAAGAAGTCTGTGGGAGTGAGACTTGCACAATGAGCCCAGCAAAAACCATGGTGGTAATTAATTTTTAAAAATGTTTGGTGTGGTTGAGGAACAGTGATGGTGGACTTAACATCATAAGCTTTCTAATCACTGTTCCTATCTAAACATGAGAATATTATTTTAGTCATTCTCCTTACTATACAACTAAAATGATACAAAGATGAGTAGAAATTCTAAATGATTTTTTTCTTCATTCTTTAAACTAATTCCTGTGAATTCTGGGAGCACTTATTGGAAAGAACCCACCTGTGTTAAAATGGGCCCTCAGTGTTCAAACTATTTTTTTCCATATTTCCTAGTGACCATTGAAAAGACAGCATGTATAATCTCACCTAATGGTATCTAACACAGTAAAATCAAATAAAATAAAAACTGACTACTCCATCTTATTATGAAATGTATTTCATAATTTTCCACCCTTAAAATTATCAGAGGAACTTATAAGCCATATATATATATAAGTGCTGACTTAAGGTAAAAAAAAAAAAAAAAGGTTTCAGGTAGATCTAGATGTCACATTGTGTCTGTCTTTTTATTGTAGTCAGGCTTGTCCTAGGACATGTTTTATGTTTTAACAGTATTTGGCCCAGTGCCTGCTTTGTATTTAAGTATCATTAATCCATAATCTTCTCTCTGGTACTTGTGTATGGAAGACCTCAACAAGACTCTAATCTGCTATTTTATTGTAGCTTGCTGCAGTGTCTGACAACTGGATTTTTCTTAGTCTTGCTATATTGCATGCATTTTTGAAGAATTGTTCTGACTTTTTAAAAAAAACTTTTAAGTTTGAGTAATCTACATATAAGTCTCACTTCATTGCTCTATAAATTTAAATTCTTATGCTCCTTTCATTTCATTTAGTAAAAAGTAAGCAAATTAACTGCCTTAGAGAATAACATTTTGTATTCTTCATGCTGTGCGATTTTTTTTTTGAGGGGTCAAGAAGATATCTGTTCCTGCTAGTGGCTATCCTGGTAATAGGGTATGTTTCAGTCAAAGGATATTTAATATTCAAACATCAAATCCTAGTCACTGACTTCATTATATGAAAAAATGTATTTATATTTTGTATGCATGTTGATTTAAGAATCATGTTTCAAGTAACAAAATAATGTTAGACTCACATTTTAAAATAATATAACTTGTATATAGACAATTAGTTTGATAGTTAACTAAGGAGAGGAAATGAATCAGTAATCAAAAGTCACTGGGGATAAAATGGTCTCTGCCATTCACTCTTCCTAGTCCTCTTCCATATCCCACTCTACTCTATAGTCAGATGCTCCAGTATCTGTGTATTTACTTCACCCATTCTTGCTTTATCTGGAAATATACATGGTCATTGTCTGGCTTTCATAGCCTTTTAATTGTAAAATACATATTTTCTGAGTGCCAGTTTCAAACACTCTATAAAAAATAATCTAACTGTGTAATCTTAATTTAGTGTTCACCCATACTTTAGTCCATGGCTCTGGATTAGACAGGTATCTTATACAAAGACTGTGTAAAATGTTCAAGAAATTAATCATACTGTATATAGTACTACATACTTGCATTACTACAGATACCAGAGCTTAGATGATAATCTGCATGTTCTATGTTCTAGGCAGTTAGAGAACTTGAACTATTAAATCTCTTTTTCCCCCCCTGGCATGTTACATTAATAGTGAATTATGACATTTTAAGCTAAAAGGAGTAAATCTTCACACATTCACCCCCTCCCCCACCTTCACTCCCCCTATGTAACCACTATAGTTTTCCACAGTCTTGGATATAGGTTGACTTTTTGATTGTTTTCAGTTTCCTGTCTCCTGCTGACTGTTGAGTCTCTGTGTTGCTGCTTCATTTCTAGTTAGCTCAGTTGGATTGTTAGATGGTTTAATAATGATTTATCTTCTTTTTTTATGTGGGCCTGTACTACTATGAATATCCTTCTCAGCACTGCTTTTGCTGCACTTCACTGGGTCTGACAACTGGTTTCTGCATTTTCATTAGTATCAAAGAAATTATTAATTTTTTTCTGATCTCTTAAATGACCTATGTATTGTTCAGAAGCATGTTGTTTAGTCTCCAGCCTTTGGGACTGTTTCTTTCTTTTTGTAGTTTAGTTCTAGCTTCATATCATCATGGTCTGAGAAGATGCATTTTATAATATTAATATTTACATATTTGTCTAGGCTGTCTTTGTGGCCCACTGTATGGTCAATCCTTGTAAATGTTCCATTTGTACTTGAGAAGAATATGTATTCATTTCTTTAGGGATAGAAAGTTCTATTTGTATGGGGTAGAGATAGATAGCATAATTGTTATGCAAAGAGACTAATGCCTGAGACTCCAAAGTCTCAGGTTCAAGCCCTGCACTACAATAAACCAAAGCTGAGCATTGCTCTAGTTAAAAAAAAAAAAAAAGAAAGAAAAAGAAAGAAAGAAAAAGTTCTGTATATATTTGTTAGTTCCATTTTATCTATTTCATTTAAGGCAACTATTTATTTATTTTTTGACCAGATAAACTGTATTTTGCTAAGAATGATGTGTTAAAATCTCCTGCTATTATTGTATTCTGTCATTGTCTCCCCTTAGTTTGGTGTTTGATTTATATACTTGGGTGCATCTGAATTTGAGGCATATGCATTTATAATGGTTATTTCTAGTTGTTGTTTAGTACTTTGGCCGTTATGTAGTGTTCCTCTCCACTTTTTATGTAACAGAAGTTTATATTATCTGAGAACAGAATATCTTTCTGTGTTCTTTTTTTCTGCATTATTAGCTTGGAACATCTTGCTCTAATTTCTTACATTAAGATTTCATTTGTCTTTTCTTTGAATGTGTGTTTCCTGAAGACATATAATAGATGGGTCCTATTCTTCAATCCACTTAGTTAATTTGAGTATTTTGACAGGTCAATGTAGGGTATTCACTTTTAGGATAAATATTGATATATGGAGATTACATACATCCATTCTTTTAGGTTTCCTAACTTCTTGGTGAAATATTCTTTCAACTCTTGAATATACTTCTTCATAGTATGCTTATATTCTTGGAGAGTCCTCATAATGATCTTCCTGTAGTCTCTCTAATAGTCCCTCTTGGTCTATAATTTCTTGGAATCCTTCCATTTCATTTCTATCTGTCTAGTTTGGCATGTTTGGTTTCTGAAATTTTTCTGTTTATGTATTTATTGTGCTGGTTATTGTCAATCAGCAGGTAGTTAATTGTTGTGATCTTTGTGCTTCACTTTGTTTATGTGTTGTGTGGTTGAGGGGTGGGGGCTAAGGTTAGGTTTTTGTGTTGTTTCCTTTAGCTGTTTTGTACTCTGTGTGGTATGAATATATGGTTTCTCCATGTGATTTCATACTGAAACCCAGGCTCAGATGTTTGTTGTTGGACTGCTGCTGTGTTCATCAAAGCAGGATTCACTTTGCCATCTAGCTGTTGCGAGCTGCTGCAAATGATCTTTATTTCTGGTGACATACAGACTTCTTTCGGTTAGAAATGATCCATTCTTTATTGGTGTGTACTTTTCTGTCATTCGGTAGGCCCAGAGATTCAGTAATACCCCAGAGATCGTGGATTAAGAGGTCATAGCTTCTCTCTGCTCACAGCCAGCACATAGAGGGGGGAAAGTGCTATGCTCTTTTGGAGCTCTAGATTGGTGTTTAGTTTTAATTTCACATCCTTTCTCATATCCAACTTGCATGTGAGCAGTCAACTGACGCTGTGGTGTTTCTTCAAATGTCTCAGTTGCAGTTGGTGAGTTTTGTTAAGTTCAATAGTTGTAGATATTTGTTGTTTTGGGGAAGAGTCTACTCTATTCCCTGCTACTCCATGGCCATGCCTCCCAGAAGTCCTGCATTTAATATAATATTGATTTTCCATGCAACATTCTCCTTCCAACAATATGTAAATCCAGGTAAGAAACATCATACAGGTAGCTAGTGTTTTCATTCCAACACAGAGTAACTGTATTCTTTAATTAATACAAAAACAATTTTGATACCCTGGGTGGTGATACAGTGGATAAAGAACTGGACTCTCAAATATGAGGTCCTGAATTCAACCATCGGAATTGTATTGCTTGTGCCAGAGTGGTGCTATGGTATTCTTTTTCTTCTCTCTCTCATAAAGAAATAAAATATTTTTTGAAAACTAGAGAGACATAGTTTTATTTTTTTAGTTTTATTTATTTATTTTAATATTTATTTTATTTATCCCCTTTTGTTGCACTTGTTGTTTTATTGTTGTCGTTATTGTTGGATAGGACAGAGAGAAATGGAGAGAGGAGGGGGAAGACAGAGAGGGAGAGAAAGATAGATACCTGCAGACCTGCTTCACCACTTGTGAAGTGACTCCCCTGCAGGTGGGGATCCAGAGCTTGAACCGGGATCCTTACACAGGTCCTTGTGCTTTGTGCCACCTGCACTTAACTCGCTGCGCTACAGCCCAACTCCCAGAGAGACATAGTTTTTATATGTGTACATTGTAACAATTTATATAAAGAATTGGGATATTCTGGCATTATATGAAACTGACAATATGTTTCTCATAAAAATTGTTCTTAGAATTTGGTACTGTATTTTACTTTATGTAAGAATTTAGAAATATTTGTTTCTAATGGACTTTGCGTACTCCAGACTACTTGATTTCTCACTTTGTACCATCTATAAATTCTCAATTTTGTGAATACTTCTGAGATAGATATTTAATTAAAAAAAAAACACCATCATGAGATTAATAATGTATCATAAAATGAAAATCCCAGTCTATACTCACTCCATAATCTTAGAGAAAAAGGATAACTACATGCAACTTCCTTTCTTTGCATAAGATGATGTTGCTATGGTTTCTTGTAACCTAGCTACGCATCTGCATAAGAAGAAAAAAAAAAAGAGAAAGAGATAACATATCCAAGGAAATGGAAAGCTATGGTTAAACAATGGTTATTCACGAAATGAGAAATACGCTTGAATGTACCACATTTTCTTCCCACTACTTCTTTCTACTCACCTGCCCAAATCCTCAAATTATCTAAACACTTTGAATATTCCAAACATTGTTATGGAGTTTAAATCCAGATTGATCTATCTAAAACGTAAACCATACAATTTAAATGCATATTATATATGTTATGATAACAAGAAATTAGTTTGTCACAGAAGTTTGTTCAGAAGAAAACTAATTGATGAATGACATGCAATCAAGTCAGTGTTGATTGATTGATTGATTGATTGATTCACTGACACATTCCACTACTGAATTGCAATGATGCTTTTGTTAGCTGCAACATTAGAAATATTGGCCTTGAAGCACAATTTGAAATTTTCTCTGAAACTATTGAAATTATGCTTCATCCTCGTTACAATTTTAAAATGATATCTACTCATTAGTTTGATGCTATTTTTATGGCGAACTATAAACTAGATAGTTTATAATCATACTTTCAAATTATAGCCACTCTTCTATAAGTTAACAAGACTAACAAGTATTGCCTATGATAAGTTTTTTCCTAATAAATAGGAAAATAGTGATATCAAATTCCAAATTTTCCTGTTTTACATATATAAACAGGAAATAATAGCTATCATTACAGTGCAATTATACTCTTGTTAATATACATTTTCTTTGTCGTTATCAGAGCTATACTGCTCTAGGATGAACTTTTTAAATACCTCTCAGGTAGGGAGAGAGAGAGAACGTGAGATAAGAGAGAGAACTTCTCATCTCTGGCTTATAGTGGTGTGGGGGTGGGGGAATTGAATCTGGTACCTTAAGGCCTCAGAAAGTCTAATGAACAATCAATGTGCTAAATCTCCAGCTTTTGTCATTTTTAAAGGCAATATTGGTGGTCACTTATCAATCTGTCCATAGGATATATTATTGCAGAATTTAATATTTAAGTGATAAACTCAGGAATGTAACTTAGCGGTGGATTGTGTTCTTATTCATGAGGATAAGGATTTGATTTCTGACAATGAATATTAACAGAATTAATCTGATATCTCTTTCATCTCTTGTAAAAGTAAGTTAAATTAAAAAATGCATAGGTGATAGACTAAATTTAACCATTTTCCCTGGTAGATACTTTCTCTGAAGGACCATACAAGTTGATTTTCTTGCACACTTGGTAACCCATCTACAAAGTGTAGACAATAATGAGTTTCAGACAAAGAATAAATAACGTAACTCAGTGGGTGGGGTCGTGGTGGCTAGAAAGAGAGGATCTGTATCACTTACTCCCTGAATTCAAATCAAAGTCACAAGAACACATGGAAAAACCCATGTAGCAGAGCCAGCGAAACAGCTCATTGAACCCAACCCCCAAGACATCTAACTAAGGAAGTTTCTGTGCCATGGTCTCATTCACTCTTCCCCTGCCTCTCTATCTTCATTTAAAAAGAAAGATCACACATAACAGTAGAGAAAGTGAAATTAATGGACCTCGCAAAGCTAGAAACAAAAGTCCAACATCCAAGTGGAAAATACAATGAGACAACAGCATCAAGAAATGGAAAAAAAAAAAAAAAAAAAAGACCCTTCACGTGACAACAAACTAGTATGGGATATTATTCTAGGGATCCAGAGGCAAACTGTACCAAAATCTTGGCACACCAATTCAATACTATAAATGGGGAAAAGAGAATAATTGTGGCAAGCCATACAATGACCATCAAAACTTGTCAGTAGTTTTCCCCGTACAGTTACGTTGAACAATGAACACTTCATTGTATTGAATAACTCAGTTTCCATACAGGTCATAGGGAAAGACTTGAGTGAGATGAAGAACTCCCTTATAGGGTAATAGCCCACCAGATTCTATTTACCACCGATCACAATAACAAAAGGGGTACAAATCTGCCACTGCCTACATTAATGTCCCAATAACACAACACAACTGAACGGTACACAGTACTATCAATGCTAGTGAGCACTTTCAGTCTTCCCTTTCTGGATGTGAGCCGTATTTAAAAACAGACCCCTGCCTAAGGTCATCATGGAACATCATACACCATGGGAAGATAGAGGAAATTACTCATCATGTTGGATAAAGCAGAAGCTTTAAGAAAACCTCAAATTCAACAAATGTATATTAATTTCCTAAAGAATAGCATATTGCACCAAGGTAAAAGACTCTGGGGTGGATAGGTGGGGAGAATACAGATCCAAGAAGGATGACAGAGGACCTAGTGGGGGTTGTATTGTTATATGGAAAACTGGGAAATGATATGCATGTACAAACAATTGTATTTACTGTCAAATGTAAAACATTAATTCTCCAATAAAGAAATTTTTAAAAAATTCCTAAAGGAGACAACAAAAGTATGGTATTAAGGATACTCATTCAATGGAAAAAAGTTCTAATGAGTCAATTTGGGTACCATAAATGACAATATAGAGTCAATTTGGATACCATAAATGACAGTATATATGTGACAACATATGAATGGATATATTCACATTTGTTGTCTTTAAATAAAAATAATATATTTCTGGAAAACTCAAAACATTTGGTTCTCAAACATAAATAATACAAAAAAAGAAACAAGAAAATATGCATTTGCTTCCTATTGAGAATATTAAAAAGAAAACAGAGTGCACTTGTAACTAAGTTCATTTTCTGCTATTAAACATTTATCATGCACACATAATCACTACAGTTATCTATCAGGAAAGCTATTAAACCAGAAAATTAAGGCTGAAAAATGTCATAATTAAATGCTACTTTAATTTACTTGTGAAAAATAGAATAGAAGAGAGTGATACGGATGTTTCAGTTCTAATTGTATCTGCCATTACAATGCTGTAATCAGCTTTCAACAATGTGTATGAATAAACCAGTGCTAGACTTGAATTATTATTAATAATTTAAAATATGAAGAGAAT
Source organism: Erinaceus europaeus (assembly GCF_950295315.1). Lineage (NCBI taxonomy): Eukaryota > Metazoa > Chordata > Mammalia > Eulipotyphla > Erinaceidae > Erinaceus > Erinaceus europaeus. Next base: position 61,310,383 of record NC_080179.1, on the reverse strand, counting down.
AAGATTTTACCAAATGCAAGTTCAACAGTATGAGCACTAAATGAAAAAAAGGTCAGAAATAACAAGTATACTGTGGCAAATAATTATCGTTTTCAATTGGGATGAATGTCATAGTTTCTACTCTTGTGCATGCACAACTGCAGGATTTTAATCTTCCTAAAGTCAAGCGAATATTAGGAAACTTAGCAGTAGTTTGTGTATAACATTGAGGTGCTATTTTGTTTCTGCATCCTTTTTATTATTAATCTCTAGTCTAGGAGAATAGTTTTGTAAGAGTTTGTTAAGTAAAATATTATTAAATATATAAATAACAGCTTTAGGAGTGTTTCATGTATGTTGTACTGCCCTTTGTTTTTGTTTGTGCAGAGACCCCTGGTTTGACTGAGGATACTTAATCTTTTACTCTGATTCATGGTTTTTGAAGTGTTTGTATGCACAGATGAATCTCAAACATTGTGATATCAAGTACATTTTATACTCAGACCCAAAGATAGAAATCACTTATGGGTTTGGATTTTGATGGGTAGATTTCCAACTTCTAATTTTTGCCAACTAGTCTATGAAGTATTATCACTGAGACTGTCAGCCTCCATGACAAGATGACTTGAAAGCGGCATTGTGTGAACCAGAAGTGGTTTGAGTTAACTCAAACACAAGAAATTGCACAAACAGGAGTTTAATCTGCAGTTGTTCAAGCACATTATAATGGGAGCTTGAGTCAGGTTTCACTTGAGGGAAACAACAGATAGTGTTGTTTGCTGTTGATTTATTTTTTAACTTTCTGAACTGTCGTTTAGGATTAAAATTTTCACAACTTTCAATATACTAGAATTTCTTGAACATGATGGAGATTATATTGTCAGATCAAAGTTTTAAGGGATAGTTGATAGTGTATTACATAAAATGAAAGCAGGTTTCATTTATAAAGAGGCTTAACATTCAAAAATAGCACTAACTCACCCCCCTTTCTAACTAAAACTAATTATCCTCCTTAGAAATTCGTTATTTTTCCACCAGAGTTAGTGCTGGGACACAGATCCTATTTCCCCTTTCTTTTACATATGACAGAGAGAAACTGAGAGGGGATGGGAAAAGAGGGGAAGAGAAAGAGAGACAACTATAACACTGCTTCACTGCTCAGGAAGCTTCGTCTCCGCAGCAGAGGTCTGGGGGCTTTGAACCTAGGATCTTAAGCATGCTAATGTGTTTGCTGTGTTTAGTGTGCCACAACCTAGGCCCTCAAGTACATCATCATCATCATTATCATCATCATCATTGTCTCCATGGTTATCGCTGGGGCTCAGTGCCTGCACTATGAATCCACTGCTCCTGGAGGATATTTTTTTCCTTTTTGTTGCCCTTGAGGTTTATCATTGTTATTATTGTTGTTGTCATTATTGCTGTCGTTGTTGGATAGAACAGAGAGAAATCAAGAGAGGAGGGGAAGACAGAGTGGGGGAGAGAAAGACACCTGCAGACCTGCTTCACTGCTTGTGAAGTGAGCCCCCTGCAGGTGGAGAGCCATGGGCTCGAACTGGGGTCGTTATGCCAGTCCTTGCACTTCACTCCATGTATGTTTAACTTGCTACACTAGTGCCTGGCCTCCAAGTACTCAATTATTAATGTTAAAGACATTGAAGCTACAATTACTGGCACATATCTAAAATTTAAACAGAAAGTATAGATAAATAGTAAGTATTCAGAGAGAAGAGTTCTGTAATCAATCAAACATTATATAAATTTTATCCTACAACATATAAATATAATAACCTTGGATATTTTTTATAATCTCTGATGTATAATATTCTCACTTTCAGAATGGAACATTACATTTAGAATGGGCTTATCAAGATTTAAAGAATTGGGGAGTTTGCAATAGGAAAATAAAATTGTGGGCTGGGGGGGAGGCATAGTGATTATGCCCAGATTTTCATGCCTCAGGCACCAAAGTACCCACATTCAATTCCCAGCACCACCATAAATAAGAGATGAGAGGTGCTCTGGTGAAAAAAAAAAGTTATTTCTTGTAAAAGGAAAAGGAAATAATGAATAATGCTGCTGACTATAAATTTTAAGTTCTAAGGGAATACAAAGTAAACATTGGGGATTTATTTTTAATTTTTGAGAGAAAATGTACCATATGGATATTTCTTAAGTTATAGGTTAAATATAAATAATTATCTTAGAATCATATAGTGTTTTATACTTGCAAAGCAGGCCTAGAATAATGAAGGAATCCGGAAATAACTAAAGGGATGTATCAACCTGCCAACATCCATATTCAATGGAAAAGCAGTTACAGAAACCAGACCTCCCACCTTCTGCACCCCATAAAGATCTGTGGTCCATACTCCAAGACAGATAAAGATTAGGTAAGTTTCCAATGGAGGGGATGGGATGCGGAATTCTAGCAGTGGGAACTGTGTGGAATTGTACCCTCTTCTACTACAGTCTTGTTAATCATCATTAAATCAATTTTTAAAAAGATAGAACTGTAATAAAGGAGAACCTAGTGAACAGAAATTTAAGCCAGAGATGAAGTCCTCAAAATAGTATGAATAATATAAATAGTGAATAGTATAAAGTAAGAAATTCCTTTTTGCAGAGATGGCTAAAGGGTATCCAGAACTATAACATTAACTGTTTTCTTCCCTGTGTCATTCTAAATGACTGTATATACATTATACACATTACATATATATATATATATATATATATATATATATATATATATATATATATATTAAATGATGGATCTGGAAGGCTGGGCAGTTGTAGAGAACACATGTTACTACCATGAGCGAGGACCCCTGTTCAAGCCTCTACCTGCTAGGGGTAGACACTGAGCCCCAGCAATAACCCTGGGGGCAGACAGTGATACTGATGCCGATGTCCGTTGCCTTCAGATATTCAGCAAATGTTTCTGTCTATTTGTGCTTCATGAGGATGCTTTTGAGGAGTGACATGTAAAAGAAAATAAGTAGAATTAGAAAATCATTTATAATAAAGTGGCAGGATGGTCCATAATTCTGTAAAAGCAAGAACTTCAAAAGAGGAAATGAGGGAAGCCAGAAGACAATTGATTTGTTTTTCTCAGTTCTCCTTCCACTCCTCCATCTTAGAAGGCTTCTCAACAGCAGAAAGGTTGTTTGCTTTCCCACAGCATCAAAGCTTTTTGGTAAATTTCTGGGGATTCTAATGCAAATATTGATTTCAGAAGCCTGTAAGACTTGTGACTTTGATAGTGATCTTCGTACTAATGATTATTTTGTTCCAGCAAACTAGTTCTACTTCGGATAAAGTAGGAAGACTGTTTGAGGGCTGAGAAGTCAATGTTAGTTCTTAGATTATTTAAAAATATATACATATATAAATATTATGTTAAATATCAGATTAGTAGTAAGACTACATTTTAAATTTTTTGGTTGTGTAGTGGCTTGAAAATTCTGCACTTATCTACAAAATATCGGATAATCTTAATGTAGCCTAAAAAGAGATAGTAGGTTATTTATTTTTTTCTTAACCAATAGAAATTCATTGTCACACAATTTGGAGACTAGAAATCCAAAATCAAATATCAGCAGAGTTGGTTCTTTCTCAGGGCTGTGAGAATTATCTTTTCCGTGTTTCTTTTTTTTATTTCTAATAGCTAGATGGCAATTTGGTGTGTTTCTTAGTTTACAGACATTTTTATTAAAAGTAAAAGTAAGCCACATTCTAGTGACAGGGTGATTTTGAACATAAGAGTTCAGGACTTGTATGCTTTGAACTATTAGTCCAATATCTAGTGGTGTATACACAGGAGTGGTGCTCTGGGTCTCTATTTCTGTCTCCTGACGTACATTCTTAGAAATAAATCTTAAATATATATATATGCATATATATAACATACTAGAAGTGAATATCAATATCTATTACTAACCTTTGTCTTATTAAAATATATTAGTATCTGTCATATGTAACAATCATATAAATTCTATCTTTCCTCATTCTTTTCTTCCATCTTTTCTTTCTTTCATTTTTTCATCCTTCCTTCTTTCCTTCCTTCCTTCCTTCCTTCCTTCTTTCCTTCCTTCCTTTCTTTCTCTGTTTCTTTTTTCCTTGTTGATAGAAGCAGAGAACTGGAGAGTGACAGACACCACACCATTAAAGTCCCCTTCAATGTGGTGAGCGGTACACACTATCCAAGTGAGTTGTTTTGCTGACATGTCTTAACATTTCTTATGATTAGTTACTCAAGTTTTATAAAATTTGATTCTTTCAATTACTTTCAGTAATACTTTCCTTCTATCTTCACTCATTTTTGCATAATCTCTTGTGAGGAATTACTGATGTCATTTCTAATTTCTCATTTCCTAACATCTGTTCCTATCTTTAGACTAAATTCCCTCAGAAATCTAAATTTTTAATTAAAAATTCTTGAATTGTCTTTATAAAAAAGAGAATATTTATGTGAATTATTCTGGTTTATTCTAAATCAAACAGAATTTTAAAATGATGGTTCATGTTTCTAAAAGCCTGACTTGAACAGTTACAAATTTTATATTTATACTATGAATGAAAGGAAAGTGAAGCCAAAGGGCTTAGTTTCATTTTAGATTAAAAAGAAGTGGCCAGGAAATGGCACACCTAGTTGAGTGAACTTGTTACAATGAGCAAAGATGGGGTTGGAGCCCTCACTCCTCACCTGGGGGGGGGGGGGGGGGCGCGGAGCATTGTGAGTGGTGAAGCAATGTTGCTGGTGTCTCTATGTCTCTCTCCCTCTCTATCACCCCCTTCCATCTTTATTTCTTGATGTATATATTCAATGAATAAAGATAATTAATAAATAAGGAGGAAGAAAAGGATAAAAGGAGGAGAAGGAGATGAAGTAGTAATAGTCATAATCAGATGATCTGAGAGGTGGCACAGTGGATAAAATATCGGACTCTCAAGCATGAGGTTCTGAGTTCAGTCCCTGGCTGCACATGTACCAGAGAGGTGTCCTGTTCTCTCTCTCCTTCTATCTTACTCATTAATCAATAAGTCAAATCTAAAATAAATACAAAAGGAAGGAAGGAAGGAAGGAAGGAAGGAAGGAAGGAAGGAAGGAAGGAAGGAAGGAAGGCAGGCCAGGAGACCTTAGATTTGGTAATACAATTAGGAGCTGAGCAGAACTGGGTAAATTGGTTTTAGTTTTTCTTTTACTCCGTACATGAGTGGTCAATGGAAGCAGTTTACTGGTGCAGATATCAAGAGGGTGTAACGTCTGCAAAGAACAAAAAACACATTAAAAATTATTTATGTATTTATTTATTTATTATTGCCCTTGTTGTTTTATTTTTATAGTCGTTGTTGGATAGGACAGAGAGAAATGGAAAGTGGAGAGGAAGACAGAGAGGGGGAGAAAAAGAGACACCTGCAGACCTGCTTCACCACCTGTGAAGTGACTTCCGTGCAGGTGGGAAGCCCGGGGCTCGAACCGGGATCCTTAAGCAGGTCCTTGCGCTTTGCACCACTTGCGCTTAACCCGCTGTGCTACTGCCCAAGCCCCAAACACATTCTTTAAAAGAATGTAGCTTGTACATGACAATCCCCAAGAGAATGTATGGTGAAATAGCTCGCTCATGTTTCATAGCCCCTCTAACTTGGCATGACATTGTTTCTAAGAATACCTCTAGAATACTCTTAGAATTAACTTTCTGTTGTTTAGCAGTTACCTACTATGTGGCATTATGTTACAGAAGTCAGAACAGACTAAGATACCTCCCATTGTACAGGGGTAGCATTCAAATCTCTTATACCTCAAGCACACATGCTATCACAAATGGCATTAAGGCACATTGATTCTTACTGACAAGAATAGGATTTCCGCTTCTGAATGAATCACGGTGGACAAGAAGATGAAAAAATGTGGGTGATCCTTAGGAAGACAAAGGGGGGGAGAAACGGGGTCTGGGAAACAACTATTTCTCATTAAGACATTGGTAGATATTTTCATATTTCAAATTAAAATTTGTAAATGACAAATATTAATATACAATAGGATAACGTAGGAAAAACCTTAATTTGTACTTCAACCTGTAAATGCTTCTAGTTTAATAACAACTATAAGAACTAATCAGGATCAGTGTAGTCAGATAAACAACATCGGTGCTCTTCCGAATAGTGAGACATATTCATCTTTTATTATAATAGCTAATAACGGGAAATTGATAGCCACTTTGAGACTAGTGTGTTTTTAAAGAAACTAATTGCCCGACTTTATAATTAACAAAAATTTACTGTGATAAAACAGTTGATTGTGGCCTTGTGGTTCCTTTCCCTTTATGAAAGAGATTTTGATGCTTTTTTAAAACAAGTTTCTGATTCATGAAAATATACTTCAGGGAGTTGGGCGATAGCCGTGCTGCAAAGAGCAAGGAGCCCCACCTGCAGGGGAGTCGCTTCACAAGTGGTGAAGCTGGTCTGTAGGTGTCTGTCTTCCCCTCCTCTCTCCATTTTTCTCTCTCCTATCCAACAACAGTGACAACAACAATAACTACAATAATAAAACAACAAGGGCAACAAAAAATAAATAAATAAATTTTTAAAAATCTTTAAAAAAAGAAAATATACTTCAGTTCACAAAGCAAATGTGCTGTTCCAACTACTTTGCTTCAGTTTGTAAGTCCAATAGTATCTCTAGTCATTTGATTTAACCTTTGTATAATTCTTCACTATGATGTGAGATATATTGGTATCCATATCCTATCATAAACATTTATGATAAGAATCTACTATATACAACACTTTTTACTTACATCATGATAAGATTTTTTTATTTCAGTATTTCTCTTTATATTCCCTAGGAAATGTTGTAAGATTATGACAATATAAGTTACACAAATGCATAAAATTCTCTAGTCTTGCAACTATACAACTGTAATACGGTTTGAATTATATATGTGTAACACAAAAGTACAGCAAGTAAATTAAGATATTTAAGTGATAGGATTCTATCTTAGTCTTAATTGATTCATAGTGAATCAAATAATAAATACTGTAATTTTAATATTCAGAAAGTCAATTTGATGTGATTTAATCTCTCACAATTATTTTGAGGATTATATTGTACCTACTTGGGAAAATGCAAAATGAATCTGACCTGACCTGCTTATCATCATATTATAAATTCATTGCCAACATACAGAACACTTAAGAAAATTTAATAGATACCTGTTTGCCACCCACCTGCTTTAACTGCTTTGTAAAAGTCTAACAAGAGTTCCATGTTTATTATCTAATTAGGTCACAATGTTACATGAATTATAAATTACATCCTTATTAATTTCACATGCTGACTAAAATACCAGACTTGCTAAAATGTATATATAACCAGTGGTTCTGAGTTTAATATGAAATAAATTCATTTATTTCAACAGTAATATTTCTTCTGTCAATAAACACTATCATTCTGATTTAGACCTTTGCTTTTGACTATTCTCCCACTCAGTGATAATGGAATGCATACTATGTCTTAAAATTTGCATACATACTTTGTTTTTATTTATTTTCTTTCCATGCCTGCACAGTTCCACCATTCCTAGGCCAACCTTCTCATTATTTTTATTTCAGGTTGAGTGAGAGAAGGGAAACACTGAAGTGAAGCATTCGAGCTTTCCTCTGTTTAGTGATACTGCTTTGTGGTGCCAGGAACTAATCCTGGGTCATATTCATAGAAGGACATATCCTTTACTAGGTGATCTGTCTATCTCCCAGTCCCTGAAGATATACATTCTTTTAGTTTTGCATGACTTGGTAGGATACATTTCCATTTCAAAGAGAGGAAGAACTAGGTAATCTGTACTTTGTTTTCAATAATCATTTAAGGATTTTGCTTTTCCTCATGAACTGTGGTCAGTAAATATCAATAATTGTGTATTATATTGGGCTAAATATCATCAAAAGATTTTCCAAGTATAAGAATAAACAAATGTATCCCAATTATTTCAAATTGAGTTAGTTTTAATTCTCAGATTTCTGACTTAATCTGGCATTCACTGGAGGAACCTTTGAAATTGACCCTGGCACTATCAAATACACTTTTGATGCTTACTTTGTCCATATCTGTAACTCCATGCAGAGGGTCACTTGCTAAGAAAGAATTAACTTTTAGAGACAGATAAAACCATCACCAGTAAACTATAACTTGTCCTGTAATCATCAACTGAACCATAGCTGTATGAATTACTTTTACTGAGTTCATACACCTTTCATTGGTACTGCTTCCTTTCTGTTACATAGAATACGCATTGCTAACCTATTAAGTAAAATTGCTTATACATGTGAAATTTTTATGATTTTTTTAAATGTCACTGTGTGGATTGTTAAATGTTAAATGGTAAATAGCGTTGAGAAGCTCATATGCACTAGATTCTTTTTTGTAATCCTCAGCATTTCAAGAATGAACTCATAAGATATTTGTCAAGCGAAGATTTTTGTAAATTTGCTATTTTTAATATATGATTGCACAAAATAAACTAGGGTAATTATAAAATAATATGATTAACCACTCTCTATCACCAAATAACTAGAATAATCTTACCATTGGATTTGGGAAATATATATATATATATATCACAAGAATTATGAATCTGCCCCTCCAAAATCATTCATTTGGATTATTTGCTGCTTTGAAATGTACATGACTCAGGTCTGAGCCGGCCCTCATCATACTGAAAGATGTTTCATTGCTGTGGTGTCTTTCTCTCTCTGCCTTTCTGACTTGATTAAAGATAACTAAATCACTGAAGGGTCTGCATTATATTTAACTCTTGACACCTTAAAAATATGGATATTTGAAATACAACTATAAAGCTTCATTTTTGAGAACTAGACCCAAGCATGTTTTTTGTTTTGTTTTGTTTTGTTTTGTTGTTTTAGCAGAACATTACTCATTACTGGTTTATGGTGCTGTGCAGGATTGGACCTGTGATTTTGGAGCCTCAGGCATGAGAGTCTCTTTGTATAACCATTATGCTATCTACCCCCATCTTAAGCACGTATATTTTTAAAAATTGACGCAATGGGGGTTGGGTGGTGGCACACCAGGCAGGTTAAGGGCAAAGGATTTACTCATTGTTCAAGTACAGGTAGTGCAAACTCTAATCCAGACCAGGAGATCTAACTGAGAAGAGGTGTAAACTAATAGATTGCCTCTTTAGTCTCTGGGTAGGGCAGTGATGGCTTGGCTTCTGATTTGTCAACCTGGAAGTAATTCAACTGGGTATGGGACATATAAGGATATTGAATTGGTAGTGGCCAGGAGTGGGTAGTACAATGGTACCTCTGAGAGGAGTAGCAAAAGTTTCCTCTCCTTGGTGGCTGTTGAGAATTATGTGCTGCATGGAGAAATCCATTCTGAACTATGAGAACTGCAATCTGTAGGCCTAACAACATGTTCTCTCTGCAGGTTAGCGGAACACCCAGTACAGTTCTGGCTAATAGTAATGCCACTGAATTTTCCAGAGAACCTTTTTTTTTAAGCTATAACATTATAAGTAGTTGTACTTGTGTATATTGCCCTCAAATGCAACACTGCCCTTCTGCTACTTACGTTTACACCACCCACCACCATATATTAGTGTCTGCTGCTGTTGTTTATTTGTAACCAGCCCTCAGTTTATCAAGTCTGAGCACTAAGGTTCTGTTCTGCCTCCCCAGCCAAGTCTGTCTACCTGTAGAAGCAAGCCAGTTGACTCACATTGCGGTCCTAATGTTAGAATGTCACTCCTGTTTTCCTTCCAGAGATGACCCTCTCACCAACATGCTTACTGTAATCCTAATCTGAGTCATTCACACAGTCTGTTATGCAAGTTTGTTGGAGGTTCTGAGCTAGGTTCAACTTGGGCTCTACAGCAAGTAGCAAGAATTCAAGATAGACTGCTGCTAGAACTCCATCTTGCTGGAAGTCCCCTAAAAACACTCCCACCCCCAAAATAATAATTGTAGGATATCAAACTGAAGACTCAAACTCATGGTGGAAAGTTGAAGACCGGGTACTCTGATCAAGGCACCAGGACAGTTGAGCATCAGATTTTTCTCCAATCTGTGGATCTTTCTGAAATGCTAGTGAATAGGTAGGGCAAAATAGTACTCCTATGTAGCTACATCTATTAGGGTGTCCATAAAAAAGTACCAAAAAGTGGGCAATGAAATAAAAGAAATTCAAGATCTATTATCATTTGGGTTGGTTCTCTCCAATAAATATTAGGAAGAATGTGTTGCATGTCTCTCTTATAACTTCCATTGGTTTACAACATTTTATGAACATTGACTTAATTCTCTTTTAATGTTACACTTTTTATTAGTGATTTACTATTGATTTACAAGATTATAAGAGGTATATTGTAGTAGGGGTATAATTCCATATAGTTCCTTCCACCAGAGTTCTGTGTTTCATTGGAAATTTTACTATTGTTTATCCTTCTGGGAATATGGTCCACAATTCTTTTTGAGGTGCAGGAGATAGGAGTTCTGACTTCCATAATTGTTTCTTCGGTGCACCTGGGCATTGGCAGGTCAATCCATAACCCCAGCCTGTTTCTATCTATCTCTATGTGGATATGTCTCTAGAGATGTGAGGTTCCAGGAAGCATTCATTGGTGGGGTCATTCTTCTTCTTCGAGCGTTTGCCCTTCTTCCGTAGCCAGTCAACAGCGTCAGGTTGAGCCTGATGTAAAGTTTCGAGACCTCCTTTGAATCTGGAGAGGTGGCAGTCATTGACTATGTGGGTCATAGTCTGTCTGTAGCCACAGGGGCAGTGGGGTCATCTGTTCAGGGAAGTCAGGATGAAGAATCATAGTAGCATCTGGAATTTGGTGACTGAAATTCAGTAAGATAGAAAGCAGGACAAAATGTTTAATAAACAGGAAGCACAAAATAGGAATAAAATAGATGAAAGCAGGGGGTTTAATGTAGAAGGAAGCTAGAAAGTCTATTTTAGGAATGTTGCTAGGAGCATTAATAATTTTTGCTTGAGCTTGATACTAACATGGGGTAGACCAGAAATATTGTCTGGGAAGATGGTATCAGAGTTGAGAGTAGAACTAGGAAGCAGGATTAGGGCAGAGAATTGATTGTAAACTTGAAGAAAATACAATAATGCAATTAACTGTTTACCACAATGATCTACCCTGGGGCTTATATCCATTCATATTTGGCACAGGAGCCTGTACTACCTTTGAGTCCCTGTCAGACTGAGCTCACAGTCCATAGTCATAGCTGGGAACACTCTAGGCTGCACTCATTTCAGATCTAGACTTCCTCAAGTGGCAGAGTATGATGATCTAGCCTCCTTTTGAAGAGTGAGGTGGTCCCTACCATTGCTATGTCATAGTAAGTGCGCAGTCCTGAAGAAGCCTACAAAAGAACTTATAATGACATTCCCAATGGGTGTGACCATATAAGCCCATATTATCTATGAAGAAATTCAAGGATTTCCTGTATAGAACCCCTGATGTTATAGTCACTTCTTTATCTGACAAGCTTAAACTTTTTCTCAGTTGTTAAAGAACTGAGTGTCCTTTGCTGTATTCAACTCAATATTAGATTTATGGGATTTGACCTCAAGTTAAGGAGAAAATAGACCTAGGATTTTAGTGGGGTCTTAGCCTCAAATTTTTCTTCATTTACTTGTTTTACATTGCTTTTTTTTTTTTTTTAATTTTTTATTTAAGAAAGGATTAGTGAACAAAAGCATAAGGTAGGAGGGGTACAACTCCACACAATTCCCAACACCCAATCCCCATAACCCACCCCCTCCCCTGATAGCTTTCCCATTCTCTATCCCTCTGGGAGCATGGACTCAGGGTCGTTGAGGGATGCAGAAGGTAGAAGGTCTGGCTTCTGTAATTGCTTCCCCGCTGAACATGGGCGTTGACTGGTCGGTCCATACCCCCAGTCTGCCTCTCTCTTTCCCTAGTAGGGTGTGACTCTGGGGAAGCTGAGCTCCAGGACACATTGGTGGGGTCTTCAATCCAGGGAAGCCTAGCCAGCATCCTGGTGGCATCTGGAACCTGGTGATTGAAAAGAGAGTTAACATATGAAGCCAAACAATTTGTTGAGCAATCATGGATCCCAAGCTTGGAATAGTGGAGAGGAAGTGTTAGGGAGGTACTCACTGCAAACTCTAGTGTAGTCCTGCTTTCAGGTATATATTTTGCAGTAGTTTATGGATACGTGTGCACATAAGCTCTCTCTCACAGAAACTGGTGTATATCTAGGTTATGGGACTTTGTTGGAAAGTGAACTACCTGAGATGAAATTAGAGTGTACTATTAAAGGAAAGGTCTCACCCGAGTAATGAAGCTGAAGGGTTGTCATTCCACACGTGAAGTCTCTGGATACATTCTGGGGTGAAGCATGTTGAGGTAGCAATCGTTGCTTTGGTTAGTTTGTGATCGGCAGATGCAATGTTGTTTGGTTTGGATTGGGAGATGCATACGGGAAAGTGGGCCCTATCCAAGGGTTCCAGGACTGGGGGAAGTAGGGGCTCTATAGTGAAGATGTGAGGTTCCTGCTGTCTTAGGGTTCAAAAAGACAATCGATAGTTAATATTATCATCACATTATTTGTTAATTGGGTTAACTTTGAAAAGTCCCTTTGTTATGGTTTCCTGGACAGTACCCAGTATCTTGTATATAGCTGTGCTATTGGAAGCTTCTAATCTACTTGGTCTAGGCTTTTGAGAGAGTCCGCATATCAAATACATAGCCTATATATTAAAAAGATTCAGTTTGTCTTTTGAGAAACTTTGAGACATACAATTGATTTCCCCCTCTCATATTAATTAACTACTGATTTATATGTCTACATTTTGCTAGGAGTGTACATAAACACCATTCCCACCACCAAAGGACTGTGACCCATCCCTCCCGCCCACTTCCACCCCCCACTGGCCCAGGAAGCTACATGCCTACCCCTCACCACTGGGTTTTTACTTTGGTGCCCTACTTACAATTTGATCAGGTCCTGCTTTTAGTTTCCCTTTCAGATCTTCTTAGTCAGCTTCTGTTGATGAGTGGGATCATCCCATACTCATCTTTATCTTTCTGACTTAATTCACTTAACATAATTCCTTCTAGCTCTGTCCAAGATGGGTCAGAGAAGGTGGGTTCATTGTTCTTGATAGCTGCATAGTATTCCATTGTGTATATATACCACAGCTTTCTCAGCCACTCATCTGTTGTTGGGCACCTGGGTTGCTTCCAGGTTTTAGCTATTATGAATTGTGCTGCTATGAACATAGGAGTACACACCTCTTTTTGGTTGGGTGTTATGGAGTCCTTGGGGTATAACCCCAGGAGAGGAATTATTGGGTCATATGGAAGGTCCATGTCTAGCCTTCTGAGAGTTTTCCAGACTGCTCTCCACAGAGGCTGTACCAATTTACATTCCCACCAGCAATGTAAAAGGGTTCCTCTGTCCCCACATCCTCTCCAGCATTTGTTGCTGCTGTCCTTTTTGACGTATGCCATTCTTACAGGAGTGAGGTGGTATCTTAGTGTTGTCTTGATTTGCATTTCTCTGATAATCAGTGACCTAGAGCAGTTTTTCATATGTTTGTTAGCCTTTTGGATCTCCTCTGTGGTGAATGTTTTGTTCATTTCCTCTGCCCATTTTTGGATGGGGTCATTTGCTTTTTTGGTGCTAAGTTTGCTGAGCTCTTTATATATTTTGGTGATTAGTTTCTTGTCTGATGTCTGGCATGTGAAGATCTTCTCCCATTCTGTGAGGGGTCTCTCTGTTTGTTTAATAGTTTCTTTGGATGTGCAGAAGCTTTTCAATTTGATGTAGTCCCATTGGTTTGTTTCTGCTTTGGTCTTCCTTGCAATTGGGTTTGATTCATCAAAGATGTCCTTGAGGTGTATGTGGGAAAGTGTTTTACCAATGTTTTCCTCTAAGTATTTGATTGTTTCTGGTCTGACATCTAGGTCTTTGATCCATTTGGAGTTGATTTTTGTTTCTGGTGAGATAAAGTGGTTCAATTTCATTCTTCTGCATGTTTCAACCCAGTTTTCCCAGCACCATTTATTGAAGAGAGCCTCCTTTTTCCATTTAATCCTTTGGGCCCCCTTATCAAAGATTAGATGCCCATAGGTGTTGGGATTTACTTCTGGGCTTTCAATTCTGTTCCACTGGTCTGTATGCCTATTTTTGTTCCAGTACCATGCTGTTTTGATGATGATGGCTTTATAATATAGTTTAAGGTCTGGGAGTGTGATGCCTCCATTTCTGTTTCTTTTCCTTAAGATGGTTTTGGCAATTCTAGGTGTTTTCAGGTTCCAGATAAATGATTGTAGCGTTTGTTCTATTCTCTTAAAGAAGCCTGGTGGAACTTTGATGGGTATTGCATTAAATTTGTATATGGCTCTGGGGAGAATATTCATTTTGATGATATTTATTCTTCCAATCCATGAGCATGGGATATCTTTCCATTTCTTGGTATCAGTTTCTATCTCCTTGAGTAGCGACTCATAGTTTTCAGTATACAAGTCTTTCACTTCTTTGGTCAACTTTATTCCTAGGTATTTGATTGATTTTGCTGAAAGAGTAAATGGGAGTGATTTCTGGATGTCTTCTTCTTCAGATTTAGTGTTTGCATAAAGAAATGCCACTGATTTTTGTACATTGATTTTGTAGCCTGATACCTTGCTATATTGCCTAACAACTTCCAGTAATTTTCTACTGGATTCTTTAGGTCTTTCTATGTATACTATCATATCATCTGCAAATAGTGAGAGCTTGACTTCTTCCCTTCCAATCTGTATCCCTTTGATTTCTTTCTCTTGCCTGATTGCTATGGCAAGAACTTCCAATACTATGTTGAAGAGTAACGGTGACAGTGGACAGCCCTGTCTAGTCCCCGATCTGAGGGGGAATGCTTTCAGCTTCTCTCCATTGAGTATGATGTTGGCTGTAGGTTTGCTATATATAGACTCCACTATCTTGAGGAATTTCCCATCTATTCCCATTTTCTGTAGAGTTTTGAGCATGAATGGGTGTTGGATTTTGTCAAAGGCTTTCTCTGCATCTATTGAGATAATCATGTGGTTTTTGGCTTTGCTTTTATTGATGTGATGAATGACATTGATTGATTTACGGATGTTGAACCAGCCTTGCATTCCTGGGATGAATCCCACTTGGTCATGATGAACAATCTTTTTGATGTGTTGCTGTATCCGGTTGGCCAAGATCTTGTTTAATATTTTGGCATCTATGTTCATCAGAGATATTGGTCTGTAGTTTTCCTTTTTTGTTCTGTCCCTATCAGCTTTTGGTATCAGGGTGATGTTGGCTTCATAAAAGGTGGAAGGGAGTATTCCTGTTTCTTCAATCTTATGGAATAGCTTAAGAAGTATGGGTATTAACTGTTTCCTGAAAGTTTTGTAGAATTCATTTGTGAAGCCATCTGGTCCAGGACTTTTGTTGTTGGGGAGATTCTTAATAACGGTTTCAATTACTTTGTCTGTGATTGGTGCATTTAGATTTTGTAGTTCTTCTTGGTTCAGTTTTGGAAGTGCATAGGTTTCTAGGAATTGTTCCATTTCTTCCAGATTCTCTAGCTTGGTGGCATATAGTTCTTTATAGAAGTTTCGCAGAATTCTCTGGATTTCTGTGGTGTCAGTTGTGATATCTCCTGCATCGTTTACAATTCTATTAATTTGAGTCTTCTCTCTTTTTTGTTTGGTGAGTCTGGCTAGGGGTTTGTCAATTTTGTTTAATCTTTCAAAGAACCAACATTTGGCTTCATTGATCTTTTGTATGGTTCTTTTATTTTCGATGTTGTTTATTTCTGCTCTAACTTTAGTGATTTCTGTCCTTCTGGTTGCTTTAGGGTTCCTTTGTTCCTCTTCCTCTAAGTCCTTGAGGTGTCTAGTAAGGTCGTTCATTTGGGCTTCTTCTTGGTGTTTAATATGTGATTGTATGGCTATAAGTTTCCCTCTCAGTACTGCTTTCGCTGTGTCCCAAATATTTTGATAGGTTGTGTCTTCATTTTCATTAGTTTCCAGGAACATTTGAATTTCCTGTTTGAGTGAGTCTCTGACCCAGTGGTTCTTAAGGAGCATGTTGTTTAGTTTCCAAATTCTATGTCTTTTAATAATTTTCCGTTTGTTGTTAAAAGTTAGTTTTACTCCACTGTGGTCTGAGAAGATACTTGGGATGATTTCAATGCTCTTGAATTTATTGATGCTGTCTTTGTGGCCTAACATGTGGTCTATCCTTGAGTATGTGTTATGTGGATTTGAAAAGAAGGTGTATTCCAGTTTTTTGGGGTGGAGGAGTCTGAAAATGTCCAAGAGGTCTAGTCTGTCAATCTCTTCATTCAATTCTCTTGTATCTTTATTGGTTCTCTGCTTTGTTGATCTGTCTAAGTGTGAGAGTGGGGTATTGAAGTCTCCCACTATTATTGTATTACTATTGATGTATTTTTGAAATTCTTTCAGTAGGTGTTTAATGTATTTAGATGGTCCCTCGTTGGGTGCATAGATGTTAATAATTGTTAAGTCTTCTTGGCTGATTGATCCTCTAATCATTATGTAATGTCCTTGCCTATCTTTTATTACTTTATTTAATTTAAAATCTATCGTGTCTGAGATGAGAATGGCTGTTCCTGCCCTTTTTTGTGGACCGTTAGCCTGTATGATAGTTTTCCATCCTTTCACTTTAAGTCTGTGTTTATCTTGTTGTGACAGATGGGATTCTTGCAAGCAGCATATGGTTGGGTTATGTTTTCTGATCCATCCCCCCACCCTGTGCCTTTTGATGGGTGAGTTTAAGCCATTGACATTTATTGATATTATGGATTTAATGTATTGTAGTGCCATTGTTCTAAAAAATGATTTGTTTACTCTGATATATTACAAGTATTATAGTGATGTTCTTGTTTATAAGAGGTCTTTTAGTACCTCTTTCAGGGCCGGCTTGGTGATAGTTGCCTCCTTTAACTGTTGTTTGTCTAAGAAGGTTTTGATCCCTCCGTCTAGCTTGAATGAAAGTCTAGCAGGATATATTATCCTTGGTTGAAACCCTTTTTCATTCAGGGCTCGATAGATATCTTGCCACTCCCTTCTGGCTTTTAGAGTTTGAGTGGAGAAATCTGCAGAAAGTCTTATGGGTTTTCCCCTGTATGTGACTTTTTGTTTCTCTCTTGCAGCCTTTAGGATCCTTTCTTTATCCTTACTTCTTCTCATTGTGACTATGATGTGTCTTGGTGTTTTCAGGTCTGGGTTGATTCTGTTTGGTACTCTCTGGGCCTCTTGCACCTTGATATCCTTTCTGTTATTCAGGTCTGGGAAATTTTCTTGTATTATTTCCTCTAGAATGTTTGCTTCCCCTTCCTCTCTTTCTTCCTCTGGCAGGCCAATTATACGAATGTTACTTCTTTTGAGATCATCCCATATGTCTCTGTTGTTGTTTTCAGTGTCTCTCAATCTCTTTTTAAGCTCTTTCACCTCTTTCTTAGTTTTCTCTAACTCATCCTCTGTCTGACTAATTCTGTTTTCTGCTTCTGTTAGTCTGCTTTCCCTTGCCTCAGCTTCTTTCTTCATTACAGCTATTTCAGCTTTCAGTTCTCTAATTGTCTCAAGATAATCAGTATTTTCCTTGGGTGTCTCAACTGTTGTTTCCCTAATACTGCCATTCCTTTCCTCCAATGTTGTTTTCATTTCTGTGATTAATAAGTTTATTATTGCTTGCATACTTTTCTTATCTATGGTTACTTCTGACTGATTTATGGTTTCTTCTGGGCTCTTGTCTTCATTCATTGGGGTAGCAGTTTTATTTGTTTTTAATCTACCCATTTTTTTTATTTATGTGTTTCTCTCTTTTTTTTTTTTTTTAATGCTCTGTTGTTCCTCAGTTGTTGTGTTTTGAGCACAAGTAACACTGTACTAAATACCTTTATGACAATTGCACTCACCAACCTCCGGAATTACAGTAGCAACTGAAGTAAGTATTGAAGGAGTTTAATCATTACCAGTTAGCCAAACAATTTCTCCAGTCCGTGAAAAAATAGTAACCAAATCCCAGTGAAGAAAGAGAAAAGAAAGAGAGGATAGCAAGAATAGACAGTTATGAAAATCTACTATCCAGTGTATATTCTAGGGTAACAAGAGTGTAAAGGGAACTAGAGCAGAGATACACACATAGAGAGTCCACTCTGGGTCAGATTTCTTCCCCAAAGTAATTCACAAATTCAGAAAGGCAAAGAAGAAAGAAGTGTATGACAAGATAAAAAAAAAATAATAATAATAATAAATAAAAAAAAGAGATAGAGAGAGATAAGAGAGAGAAAAGGGAGAATATAAGAAGAAGGGTTGTAATTAAAGAGCAGTGCGAGGAACTTCCCAAATGTGTTATCAGTGAGTTTAAAAAAAAAAAAAAAAACCCTGTTTGGTGGTATGGGGTATCCTGCTAGTAGCTGGTCCCAGGCACTGCTTATGGTGGGGGGGGGGGAGCAGCGGGAAGGATGTATGCTTGAAAATTAAAAGGAAGAAAAAAGAATTTTTTTTTCCCCTACTCTAATTCTTAACCCAAATTAAGTTATAGACAGCTCTTTGGTATGACTGCTGTGGCCCCTTATTGGCTGGCCTGCTAAAGGCAGAAAATCCTATTGTTTACACGAGATGTGTCCGGAGCTCAAAGGCTAGCCACTTCTCCTTTGTCCGCCATCTTCCGGGAAACCCCCCCTCCAGACTTTTTTAAAGGATTTCTCAAAAATGAAAACTAGCTCCAAATCCTTTGATCCAATGAGAGCTATACTCAAGAAGTCTTTGGATCTGCTCTCAGGGTCACGGTGGACCCTGGATTCTCCCAAGAGGAAGCCCCCGAGCTAAAGTGCTCTCTCCGGGTCCTCTGCCCGCCGCGCTCTGCAACCGGCGGAGGAGCCGCCTTCCTGGGCGGGCGGAGGACAATGCCCGGCGCACTCTCCTTGCCCGGCGCCCTGGGAATTCTGGAGCCCCGCTAGTCCGTGTCACCTTTACTCTAATTCTTAACCCAAATTAAATTGTACCCACTCTTTGGTGTCACCCCTTATTAACTGGCCTGCTAAAGGCAGAAAATCCTACCGTTGCCGACGATGCCGTCAGAGCGCTCGCTGCCAGCAACTTCTCAGGCCGCCATCTTCCTCTCCCTCTGCTTTTTTTTTTTTTTTGGCCTCCAGCGTTATTGCTGGGGCTAGGTGCCTGCACTATGAATCCACTGCTCCTGGAGGCCATTTCGCCCATTTTGTTGCCCTTGTTGTTATTATTATTGTTGTTATTGCTGCTGTTGTTGTTGGATAGGACAAAGAGAGAAATCAAGAGAGAAGGGGAGGCAGAGAGGAGGAGAGAGAGATAGACACTTGTAGACCTGCCTCACCACCTGTGAAGCAACCCCCCTGCAGTTGAGGAACCGGGAGCTTGAACCGGGATCCTTATGCCGGCCCTTGCGCTTTGTACCATATGTGCTTAACCCTCTGTACTACTGCATGACTCCCTTGTTTGACATGTCTAAGAAAATTTATCATAGTAATGATAATTGTACTTTATTAGGTAGATAGTTTTTGCCAGTATAATTCTTAACCAGTTGTATGTTGTTTTGTCTGAAGTATATAACAATAATGCTGATGCTCTGTCTGAAGAAATTTAAAAAGATAGATGACTATTTCTTACTTCCTTTAGTATAATCAATTGGGTAGATAGAGTGATTGGGGGAAGTGAAATGAGGGATAGGATAGGAGAGGAGTGTGTTTAGGCCTAAGTAAGAAATATATGATTAGAGAATTTATGATGTCTTCTTTAGCCCATTCTGCTAGAATGACAGGCACATTGGGTCTAAATCTAATCTTGGGGAGCTATTAAGCAGTTACACTTTAAGGTGTATAATTGCCCCCTTGCTTGTGAACACATGTACACATGTACCTGATACCCTAGACCGTAGCCTGTATCTAGTGTCTGTAACTGTG
The DNA here is from genome assembly GCF_950295315.1 of Erinaceus europaeus. NCBI lineage: Eukaryota > Metazoa > Chordata > Mammalia > Eulipotyphla > Erinaceidae > Erinaceus > Erinaceus europaeus. The sequence continues at coordinate 61,290,414 of NC_080179.1, read as the reverse complement.
TTAGAAAACATGCCATCTGAAATGGAACCAAGTAGTCACCTGTGCTAGGAAAGATCTCAGCAGATTAGGAGAGTTGGAAGGTTGGTATCTAAAGCTTGGCGTCTCTGGAGGCAATCTGCAGTAACAAGTCAGTAGCAGCATAATATGGTATGGAGGTACTGGTTGTGTTGATGTCATTGAGGTCAATAGTGGCAGTATCACACAGCAAGCTAACAGAAAGGGAAAAAATAAAGACATACGAGCACAGATTCCAGGATAAGGAGAAATACGGATCTTAAAACAAATGAGAAGAGTTCCTTGTGGTCTGAGGAAGAGTGTAAAATAATAATAGTTCTGGCTATTAGTAATGTCACTGGAATACCAATAGTTATTATTATAACCAAGTTAGTTGGGAGCTTGTTTTTCTTTGAAAATCCAGTGGTTAGGATATACAGTGCCACACTCGACCTCACTATGCTTTGTGTCCTTTAGGGTTATCTACTAATCACAGTATCTTAGATACTGACAGGGCCAAATGGTTTTGATCTGCCAAGCCTAATGCTATAGGTAACTTAGGTTATATATATATATATATATATATATATATATATATATATATATATATATGGCTTAAAGCATTTCAGCTCAGTGTCAGAATTTGATCATCATACAAATCTGAGACATTAAATACATGGGTTAAAGGAAATATGTATGCTCAGAACTATGATATTTTTGGCATCTGCTGTGTTCAGAGAAGCAGAGCTCAATTTATCATTTAGCCACCAGCTGGTGCAAAGTTCCTTTACATATGTCTGCCTTAGTTTGGGGACAGAGCAGACTGCTTCTTATCAGAAATGTCCTGTGTCCATGTTCAGTATGTTAACACTCCAGAGGTCATGAATGTAAAGTTCATAGGTTCTCCTCTCTCTTAGCCAGCACTACTTGGCTACATGTAGAAGGAAAATGGTTCCATACTTTGCCAGAACTCTTATCCTCTGTGTGTTTGGTTCCCATCCTACACTGCACCCCTTCTTGCCCCAGCCATGCACATGAGCACCCACCTGAAGGCTGCACTGCTTCTCCAGATGCCTCAGCTGTATTTGGTGAGGTTTGTTGAGATCGATAGTTGTTAGTATTTGTTGTTTTGAGGTAGAGTCTGGACTTACTCCATGGCCATGTCTCCAACTCCTTAACATTCACTTTATATGAATTGTATTAATTTCTGCCTTCATATTCATATGGTATTCTCTCTGTGTACATGACTCTTCTGTGACCAAATGTCACCCTGCTCATTTTGTAACATTTTTTTCTATTATCTTTATTTATTTATTAGATATGATCAGAAATTGAGAGGAAAGGGGAAGACAGAAAGGGAGAGAGAGCTAGAAGGAAGGGGAAGATAGACAGAGAGACACCGGCAACATTGCTTCACCTCTCATGTAGCTTTTTCCCTTAGATGGGGACCAGAGATTTGAACCTGGGTCCTTATGCATTGTAATATGTGCATTCAACCAGGTGTACCATCACCTGGTCCCCCCCCACCCCTGTTTTGTTTGTTTGTTTGTTTGCTTGTTTTTTACTAGTGCTACATGGCCTCATACATGCAAGATTTCCTCTCTCCTGGCTCACTTTTTTCTTCTTTTTATTTCAGAGTAGGAGGAAAGATAGCACAGTCCTAGAGATTACCTTTTTTAAAATATTTATTTATTTATTCCCTTTTGTTGCCCTTGTTTTATTGTTGTAGTTATTATTGTTGTTGTTATTGATGTTGTCGTTGTTGGATAGGACAGAGAGAAATGGAGAGGGGAGGGGAAGACATAGAAGGGGAGAGAAAGATAGATAGATAGATAGATAGATAGATAGATAGATAGATAGATACTTGCAGACCAGCTTCACTGCCTATGAAGGGACTCCCCTGCAGGTGGGGAGCCGGGATCCTTACGCCAGTCCTTGCACTTTAAATACAAAGTATTTGCCTAGTAATTTCCTAATATCCTTTTATAAATCTTTATTTTTGTTTGCTTATAGCAAGTCAGTAACATTATCCTGCATCCCACACACAGAAGGGAAGCTCCATGAGCAGTGGAACAGTGCTGTAAGTGTCTCTTTGCTTCTTACACTTTATAATAACAGCTGCCAGAATAAGCAGAGTAAAACAGACATTGAGCCCCAGCAAAATAGCACTAGTGGCAAAAGAAGAGAAAAGAAACACAGAATTATCCCCACTATGTTTGAATCAGTAGGGTGTGTTTTTTCTTTGATTAAACATTCTTTTTAAAAATATTTATTTATTTTCCCTTTTGTTGTCCTTATTTTATTGTTGTGGTTATTATTGTTGTTGTTATTGATAGCGTTGTTTTTGAATAGGACAGAGAGAAATGGAGAGAGGAGGGGAAGACAGAGGGGGAGAGAAAGGTAGACACCTGCAGACCTGCTTCACCGCCTGTGAAGTGACTCCCCTGCAGGTGGGGAGCCGGGGACTTGAAACAGGACCCTTACACCAGTCCTTGCGCTTTGTACCACCTGCGCTTAACACGCTGCACTACTGCCCGACTCCCTTAAATATTTTTTTTTCTATGCAAAAGCTTTTTGACATAATCCCATAGTTCATTTTTTTTTCTTGCTGTTGGACTTGAGTCTCCAAAATCATGTTTGAAGCAAGCATTGGGGTATTCTGCCAGTGTTTTTACTTGTGCATTTTTTTTATAAATATTTATTTTATTTATTCCCTTTTGTTGCCCTTGTTGTTTTATTGTTGTAGTTATTATTGTTGTTGTCGTTGTTGGATAGGACAGAGAGAAATGGAGAGAGGAGGGGAAGACAGAGAGGAGGAGAGAAAGATAGACACCTGCAGACCTGCTTCACCACCTGTGAAGCAACTCCCCTGCAGGTGGGGAGCCGGGGTTCGAACCAGGATCCTTATGCCGGTCCTTGTGCTTTGCCACCTGCGCTTAACCCGCTGCGCTACAGCCCGACTCCCTTACTTGTGCATTTTTATAGTTTCTGGTGTAACATCCAAGTCCTTGATCCATATGAACTTGACTTTTGTGCATGGTGACATATGGTGGTCCTGTATCATTCTTCTGTATACTCCAATCCAATAGCACCGACTATTGAACAGATTCTCCTATCTCCATTTAATTTCTGGGAGCCTTTGTTATAAATTAATTTTCTGTAGGGGTGAGAACACATTTACTTTTTAACTTGTTGTACTTGCAGTTGACACTTTCATATTTTTAATGTCATGAAGTCATTATCAAAATAACGGCATGTTCACCCTTATCTCTTTACAAGAAGAATAAATGTGTGCATATAAACTGTAAGTGTTAAGATGTTAATGGTCTCTCATGAGTTTCATTCTTGTGAAATTTCAGTGATTTGCTTAGGGTTGAGATAAATGAAATGCTACTTTTAAATATGAAAATTGTCTTCTTCAAAGCAGGATAATTTCTCAGATGAATTATAATCTTGACCTTAATCTTCTTTATGTCTTTACTTGATTTTTTAATTTATGATTTTACCTACAATGTTGATTAAAAAATGACAACAGGGAGTCGGGCTGTAGCGCAGCAGGTTAAGCACAGGTGGCGCAAAGCACAAGGACCGGCATAAGGATCCCGGTTCGAACCCCGGGTCCCCACCTGCAGGGGAGTCGCTTCACAGGCGGTGAAGCAGGTCTGCAGGTGTCTATCTTTCTCTCCTCCTCTCTGTCTTCCCCTCCTCTCTCCATTTCTCTCTGTCCTATCCAACAACGACAACAACAATAATAACTACAACAATAAAACAACAAGGGCAACAAAAGGGAATAAATAAATAAAATAAATATTTTTAAAAATAATAAAAAAATAAAAAATGACAACAAAACTTATTTTCAGTTACTAGGAATATATGTCTAGTGCTCTCTCTCTCTCTCTCTCTCTATATATATATATATATATATATATGGAGAGGGAGACACCATAGCACCAAATCTTCCTTCAGTATGCTGGTGGTCAGACTAAAACCTGGGTCACATGCATACTACCCAAGTGAGCTATTTTGCTGGCCCTATTTCACAGACATCAAATCATTTACCCTATTTTTCAACCATATTTCTCTGCTGAGCTTCTACCTTTATTTCCATATTGACTTATAGACATTTTTATATTTAAAACTACCACAATACAAGCAAACAACTTAATATTAAAAACTTATTTTGGGCTTCTATTCAAGTGACTTCAAATTTTATTAAGAGAAGAATTAAAGGGTGACATAATGATATTTAATAGTAGAAAGATTCTTAATTCATAGTAGCTTTATTTAGAATTGATATGTAATACAAAACATTTATCTTTTTGGTTTTATCATTTAAATATTAGAACTTAATGACTGGATAAAAAATTGTCTCTAGTAAATAAATAAGTCATTTTGATTTATGCTGAAAAGTTAAAAAAAGAAGTCATAACCACTGCTGGAAATTCTATTATAATGTTCTGTTAAAAAGAACATCTTAGCGGGGTCTGGGCGGTAGTGTAGCATGTTAAGCACACATGGCATGAAGTGCAAGGACCAGGGTAAGAATCCCAGTTAAAGCCTCTGGCTCCCACCTATAGGGGAGTCCCTTCACAAGTGGTGAAGCAGGTCTGCAGGTGTCTATCTTTCTCTCCCCTTCTCCGTCTTCCCCTCCACTCTCAATTTCTCTCTGTCCTGTCCAACAACAACAGTAATAACAACAATAACAACAACTATAAACAACAGATGCAACAAAAGGGAAAAGAAAGCCTCCAGGAGCAGTGGATTCATAGAGCAGGCACTGAGCACCATTGATAATCCTGGAAGCAAAAAAAGAAAAAAAGAAAGGAAGAAAGAGTTTCCTTCTGTTTAAAAAAAGAGAGAGAGAAAATATCTTAAAGTTTAAGATAACTCCTATCAGCAGTTTCTTAGACTACAGGTCTGCAATCAGTAATCTACTGATCATTGTCCTTATTAAAAACACCCACTCAAGTAGGAAGGCCTGGAAGCTTCTTCATAGTCTGGGTGCCGGTAGCCAACCCTCTCCCATTTCCCATCCTCCCGTATCCCCAAACTCAGTGGCCAGTCACCTAACTCAAGTTGGACGTGCTAAGATTGACCCAGTCTGGAAAAGAGAAATTTCCCATGAGTGGTCATCCCACTTCCAGTTATCTTGTCCATCTCCAAAACTCTCTCCCTTTACACTGTCTGAACTGGAAGACGCTTTGAAGAGGGTTAAACCGGGAACGGCTGCTGGCTATGATAACATCACCCCAGAACTCATTCTTAACTTGGGCCCCGCGGCAAAGAAGTGGCTCACTACATTCCTGTCCCACATCTTGGAATCTGAATCTGTGCCCAAAATTTGGCATAGTGCGAAGATAATAAAGACACGTCTCTGATATCTGATTACTGTAAAAAATGGCGACTAATCCCTAGCACTGCAAAGACGGTATCATCTGTTTTCCATCTACACCATGCCTCGGCCTCACGTGAGCTTAATGTGCAGCTTGACGATACGAGAATCCGGCATGAAGCCCAGCCAGTCTATCTTGGCGTTACTCTCGATCGCACTCTGTCATTTCACGAACATCTCATAAAAACTGCAGCAAAGGTGGGCGCGAGGAATCACATCATTGCAAGACTGGCCAACTCCTCATGGGGCACGAGCGCTTCCACACTACGATCATCATCTCTGGCATTATGCTATTCCACTGCAGAATACTGTGCCCCAGTATGGTTCCGTAGCCCCCATGTCCACTTGGTCAATTCCAAATTATATTCCTCCATGAGGATAATTTCTGGAACCATCCGTTCCACCCCGGTTCCATGGCTGCCAGTTCTTAGCAACATCGCCCCGCCAGATATTCGTCGGGATGCGGCATCATCTAAGTTCATTTCCCGCGTCTACGCTCGACCGGACCTGCCAATGTACACGGATATCTTCGCCCACCCTGTCCAATGCTTGATGTCTCGTCACCCAATCTGGTCCCCTACGCCTACACTGAACTCTGTTCCAGACTCTTGGAAACAGAGCTGGCAGTCAGCTGAGGTCAAGAACAAACACCTCATCACAGACCCCTGCAAGCATCAACCCGGCTTTGACCTAGCACGTTATGATTGGGCCCTCCTCAATCGCTATCGAACAGGCCATGGCCGGTGCGCTGCTATGTTCCATCGCTGGGGAGCCAGAGACGACCCAAATTGCCCCTGCGGCTCCAGACAGACTATGACCCACATAGTCAACGACTGCCACCTCTCCAGATTCAAAGGAGGTCTCGAAACTTGACATCAGGCTCAACCTGATGCTGTTGACTGGCTATGGAAGAAGGGCAAACGCTAGAAGAAGAAATTAAAAACAGCCACACCCATTCATTTACATGTTTTGCATGGCTATCTGGTTCCTAAATGTCAGGGTTAAGCTATTATTCAGATCATTTTCCTCAAGTTTAAAATATTGATTATGTTTCTTTGTGAAGATGTTAAATGATCCCTATGCAAGGTAAATACCTATCAGACCAAACTATTGTTGGATTACTGAATTAGTATAATCAGTAGTCTGAATGAGTAAGTTACTGGAATTGATGGGGACCATTCTGAAAGGGATACAAACAGGAACACTTTGGTTTTAAACAATGATAGCCTGTAGACTTTATCATGTTCTATTTGATTTTCATGAAATTACTTAAGATATGCAGTCCTATCTTTCCTTCTAGTTTAATAAACATAAATTCTCTTACCTTTCACTGATAATACCACAGTAGCCACAACTATCTGAATTGAAATACCATCCTCCCCACCCCAACTCATTTTGTCATTGTCTGGGCTTTACCACTCTGGGGTGACTTTTTGTCATGTAGAAAGAGACAGAAAGCAGGGTAAAGCTCACAGTACTGGACTTGCCTTTAAGGCTCTGGGGTCTTAACTTGAACCACATATGACAAATCAGATACACTACCCAGGTAACCTATTTGTACAGGGCAGAATTAGTATGAGTCTTTAAGGAAAAATAAACTTGGTTTTACAATAACTATAGTCTGTATCAGCAAAATAAAACAATGTCAGGATATAAAACAAGCAATTAAATGTACAGATGAAAGTATGAATGACACAATTTGTATTTGTACCTTGAGATGACACACAATGTCCCTGCAATGATATAGCTAAAAATAAAAACTCAAGGACAATTATAGGACACAGCTGAGAATTTAGCTATGCCAGAGAAATTAAGCTCAATAAAACTGTAGGTGGATATGTGGGTTAGTGTTTGACGATAGAGAAAGAAAAACATTAAACAGGACAAAGCTGAAATTATTTAATTGAGAAGGAACATGATTTTCCCCTATTGAGCTCCTAGAATGTATCTGTATCTCATTTCTTTTTTAAACATTTTATGTATGTGTGTATGTATGTACTTACTTATTGGATAGACAGAGAAAAATCAAGAGGGATGGTGAAGGTATTAAGGAAAAGAGATGGGAAAGATAGCAAGGAAGAGAGACAGAGAGACACCGGCAGCACTGTTTCACCATTTCTGAAGCTTTCCCCTTGAAGGTGGGGATCTGGGGCTTGAAACTTGATCCTTGTGCATGCATTGTAATATGTGTAAACAACCAGGTGTGCCACCCCTATTTCTCATTTCTTTGTCATGCCTATCACAAGGGAAGTTATTAGAAAATAAAATTTTAATTGATATAATTTAATCTTGGATTTGGGTCACATGCTTTGGTAAGAATTATTTCATGTCTAGAAGATGATATCAGGAAAAAAATCAATTAGTCATTATAATACTAAGGTTTATTTAGAAGTAAAAGAACAAAAGAGCAAGGAGATAAAATTCTCCAGTGCACACAGTTAAGGCATACATCTCATTCTTGTGATATAGCTTTGAAGGACCTGCTGCTCTTCAGTTTCCTGTTGCTGTGGTGACAGTGAGGAAAAAAAAAAGGTGTATATTGGGTCTGGTAATTTGCTGATTTAGGTCCAATTTTCTGTTTCGGTTTCTCTAGCTTCCTGACCTCATTTAAATAGTTTTTAACATTAATGTTCATGTAGTTTCCATTAAGGTTACATTTAATAAATCTAAAGTACTTAGTAATTTTTTATAAACCTTAATTTAAACTATATATACTTCCAGTAGAAAACATTTGAATAATCCTAATCATGCAGATACTTGGTATTTTTTTTATGGGTGACAGAATTGCCTACATCCTTTGAGAAAGAAGTATTCTCCATTTGTATTTCCAATTTTCTGTCAAAAACTCACGATATGCTCTCACATTAATAATTATTTCTGTTTGCCTGTTTCACTTTTATATTTATTTTGCCACAAAACCAGGATTATTGCTGGATATCAGTGCATCTGTGAGGAGGACTTCACTGTTCCCCATGACACTTTTTTCTTTTTTTTTTTTTTTTTGATAGAAGGTGAGGGATTAAAAAGGGAAAGAGAGGGATCAGGAGGGGAGGGGAGAGAGATAGAAGGAACAACTGCAGCTTTTTTCGACTGCTGTTCAAGTTTCCCTCTCTACAAGGGGGAACTGGAGACTCGGACCCGAGTCCTTACTCATGGTGATGAGTGTGCGTTAATGGGTAAGCCGCCACCTGGGCCTGATTTGCATGTTCTCAAAAACTGCTTTTCTTAAAATGTTTTTTTTTTAATTTATACATCGTAGTATAGCAGTAAAGCGTTTTATTCAGGTGTTTGCATTTATTATGTAACTATAGTAGTTTACACATGGGCTTTTTTTTACATACAGAGGATTCCTAATGTTGGTTCAGCAACTCAAAAATGTCAAAAGAAAGTTTTCTGCAATTTTTTTTAATATTCTCTGAGGCTCAATCACAAATTTTGGGCATAAATATGTGAACATGAGATTAAATATGAAATGAATTTTTATGTCACTTAACCTGTGGTTTCAGAGGTGAAAAAATGGTATTTTCTAGAGATGATTGGAAACCTATATTAAGATCAGAAGCCATTGTAATTAGTTTTCATTGAACTGATATTTTAAGGTTATCACTGTGTGATGTTTGATAGTGAATGAGAGAAGTCTGAGAAGCAAATAGTTCACTGGAAATCTTCATTGGGGAAATGGAGATTAGAACCAGCATAGTCCTTATGAGACTCTTATGCCTGAGGCTCTGAGGTCCCAAATTCAATCCCTTGTACAACCATAAGCCACAGCTAAGCAGTGCCCTCATCTCTCTCTCTCTCCCTCCCTCCTCCCTCCCTCCCCCTCTCCCTCTGCCTCTGCCTCTCCCTCTCTCTCATACACACAAACTAAAATAAAATGTTTTGAAAAAGAGAGAAATTAAAGCATACTTTCTGTAGAGAAATCATCTGTGATAAGCATATCACTGGAGTGATTAACTTAGGAGTTCAAGCTACATAGGAAGATAACAGTAATTATAAGAGAGAAGGGAGAGCTTTGGATAGAATATCCTTCAAATACAAAGGAGTAATGGCATTGGTCTAATGGGCTGTTTCTAAGAAAAAAAAAGTCTTAAAGAAAAAGTGGCTATTCTGTTGGGCAGTGTGTACTCCTTTCTATATAACTCTGTCATCACCTCTCAACCTTCTAATATTATTTTAAAGACCACAGAATCTATAAATTGATTGTATTAATACAAATTATATTTCCACTCCAGAATAACACTTTTCATGGCTTGCCTTTGGCTCTTCTATAGATTCTAAACTTCTCTACAGTATAAGACCATTTCCTATTGTAAGTCAAATGTGAAAAATAGGTAAAAGTATAACAAACTATGTCACCCCCCCAACACATACACACACGCACACATACATACACACACACACACACACACACACACACACACACACACACACACACACACACAAAGAAAATAAACATTACTGGGACTGTACTGTTCTGAGCCAACATTTTTCAGATAAAGAAAGACACGGGGAGAGAGGAAAAGATATCACAGTATCAAAATTTCCCTCAGTATAGTGGGCATTGGGCTCAAACTTTGGCTGCACATATGGTCAAGCAGGCAAACTGTCCAGATAATCTTAAAAAGATTTTGGCTGCCTGGGAGTTAACGCAGTGGCTTTAGCTCCTCACTCATGTAATCCTAAATTTGATACCTGTCATTTCATGTATCAGAGTGGCACTCTGGATCTTTCTCTCATTCCCCTCTCATTAGTTCATAAAAACTAAGAATTTTAAAAAAAGAAAGACATACTGCATACCTCTTTATATCTTTTTATAATGTATAGTGCTTGATATTTTTCATTTACCAAAAAAAGGAGAGATAATAGAAAAACAATTTAGAGCTATGTGCTCTGTGATTTGAGTCCTATTTTTTTAGAAACTTCTAGACAATAGTGACAGCCACCTACTGCTTCATACAATACTAAATAGGTTTAGATATAGTCATTATATCAGAACACATAAAATATATATATGTGCAAGTAAACAGGATTAGATTACAGCTACACGCTTATTCTTCCTTTGAAAATGAAACTTGTTGGCGTCCTTAGCACTAAACAGTGCTCAGTGCTATCTTAGGCTTCTGTTTTAAGTTTTAGATCACTGAGTCTTATGGTAATTGCATATTACATCTACATACTTCAAATGAGTTTATAATGGCTATTATCATCAAAAGGAATAGGAAAACAATTAACCATGATTAGCCTTTTTATGTGAAGAGTTACCTCCTTATTTTGGCATTCAGTTTGCAATCAATTTAGAACTAGCGATGTTTTGCATAATTTTATTTATTTATTTTTGTATTTCAATAGTGGAAAAACAAAGCAATTCTTACCTTATGCATTTCTATAAAAAGTAGAAAATGTAACTCTGGTTATTAAAATAGAAAGCCTGTTACCTTAACTAGTTTTCTAAAAAGCAGAACAAGAGACCAAAAGAAATGTAATGTTTTCCCTAATGTTGAAACTGAGTCAACTTGAAATAATTACTATTAAATTTATTATTGCATTTATATTCTTCTCCATATGATTATCATTTTCATAGGTCCCTTTTAAAAGTAAATGTTTTTTAGTAAGAGAACAAAGACATGTCTTGTTAAGTACATGTTAGTGATTGGGTGAAATTTAATAGCATTTTCAATTTGTAATACGAGGTACTGTACAGATATGTTTGTTTTTTCAGTTTTTGTTTTAACTAGGGCATTGCTCAGCTCTGCCTTATGGTGATTTGGGGGATTGAGCTTGGAACCTCAGAGTCTCAGGAAAGAGAGTCTCTTTGCATAGCCATTACACTAACTTCTCTGGCATATAAGTATGTTTAAAATATTTTATAGAAAGATTGTTCTCTTTATCACACATATTTGCAAATGCTATGGGGAAAAAATGAAGGAACATTTAAAATTACAACTTCTTATTAACTACAGCCAGATTCCTTTTGTTGTTGCTGCTGAAAAACTGATACACTGACTGCTTATCTGTCGGGTGCATTTGATTTCTCTAAGTGATGACTGGGAGGCAACACTTGAGGGACTCCATGAGCAGTGTCTGAATTTTCCAGACAGTGATTGTGCAGCCAATGCACTCACTTGTCAAGGAGAATTTGAAGTCCTTGGACAGCTGGCATTCTGCTCTGTGCTAACCTATATAACTTGGAGAGCTGCCAGTGGCTGTAACTAGAGTAACCTCTTAGAAAACAGTTGTCTGGGGCCGGGTGGTGGCCGCACCTGGTTGAGCGCACATGATACAATGCGCAAGGACCTGGGTTCAAACCCCCAGTCCCCACCTGCAGGGGGAAAGCTTCACAAGTGGTGAAGCACTGCTGCAGGTGTCTCTCTGTCTCTCACCCTCTCTATCCCTCCCTTCCCTCTCAATTTCTATCTCCATCCAATCAATAAATAAAGATAATAAAAAATATTAAAAAAACAAAAAGAAAACAGTTGTCTGTGACGGGGTGACTCTAAATTAAAGGGCTAAAGAAATTTCTTTCTCTCCTGCTCTCTTCATCTCCCGTAGTGTGTGTGTGTGTGTGTGTGTGTGTGTGTGTGTGTGTGTAAGGATGGAAGCAATTTCTCTCCCTACCCTAAATATTATAGTGACTGTTTTAAAAAATAAATCCAAGTTAGAGAAAATTACACTGGAATATATGAAACATGATAATAACTACAATATATTATATGTGGATAAAAACATTTTCTTTCATTATATATTTTTGTTTAGTCTTGATACTATACCCATAGTCTCACATCTGTCTGCTTCTTGCTAGTCCATAGTAAGTAGTTTCAGAAGTAGATTCCTTAAAACACTTTAACATAAATACTGTTTCAACATAAATATTCAGAGATTAAATGTCATCATTTTCTGGAAGTGGAAATATTTGTCATAATATATTCTCTGTCTTCTTACTTTGTTAAATTATTTTCTTTTCAGAGCTAGGATAAATGATTATTCTTTCATTTTGCTTCAATATTTTTTCTCTTTAAAATTTTTCTTTGGAGTCGGGTGGTAGTGCAGCAGGTTAAGCACACGTGGCGCAAAGCACAAGGACAGGTGTAAGGATCCTGGTTCAAGCCCCTGGCTCCCCACCTGCAGGGGAGTCGCTTCACAAGCGATGAAGCAGGTCTGCAGGTGTCTATCTTTCTCTCCCCCTCTCTGTCTTCCCCTCTCCTCTCCATTTCTTTCTGTCCTATCCAACAATGACATCAATAATAACTACAACAATAAAACAACAAGGGCAACAAAAAAGGGAATAAATAAATAAATATTAATTTTTTTCTTTATTATTATTTACTGGATAGAGACAGACATTGAGAGGGGAGTGTAAGATAGAGAGGGGGAGAAATAAAAATCTGCAGTACTGCTTCACCACTAGTGAAACTTCCCCCCGAAGGCACTTAAACCTGGTTCTTGCGCTATGTAACATGTGTGTTCAACCAGGTGCACCACTGCCCAGCCCCCTAAATCTTTCTCTATAATTAAAAATGGTAGAGATTTTTGAAAAGCAATCCATCTTATTTTTCATGTGATACAAGAGGTATAGATTAAATACATAACTGATTTATAATCTACTTGTTTCATTTGACTATCACACAAATAGTCACATCTTTATTTTGTTTTATATTTTTAATTGAAGGAGTGCTAGATTATAAGACTACAATTCTGTGGCTTTTCAAAATGTAGATGTCAATACATTGCTCAACCATCAAAGTATCAGTGTCCCTTTACTGTAGTTCCCTGGTCCCCTCTCACATGTTTACCTCTTTTTTTTTTAAGATTTTATTTATTTATTCATGATAAATGATAGGAGAGAGAGAAAGAACTAGACATCATTCTGGTACATGTGCTGCCGGGGATTCAACTCAGGGCCTCATGCTTGAGAGTCCAATGCCTTATCCACTGCACCACCTCCCGGACCACTGCATGTCTACCTCTTATCACTCCCCTCTTGCTAACTATAGAAATAAGGTTAGAGTCTAAGGGTTTGTCTCAGTTTTAACTTTGTATGTTTCTGTGTTTTGTTTCTCTCTATATATATGACAATTGACTGTGACTGTTGGTATTTGTCTATTTTCTTCTGTTTACTTTATTTAATATGAACCCTTCTAGTTCCAGTCATTTTGTAACACTAGTCAAGATTACATCTTATAGCTGAATAGTATTTCATTGTTGCTATATACCATATTTTCTTTATCCACTCATGTGTCATAGGACACTTGAGTTATTTCCATATCTTTTTAAATAAATCTTTTAAAAAATATTTACTTGTTATTTTAATTTGATAAGACGGAACAAAATTGAGAGGGAGGGAAGGGGAGATAGAGAGGGAGAGAAACAGAGACACCTATAGGGGCTTGACCCTGGGTCCTTTCATATGGTAACTCATATTCAACTAAGGATACCACTGTCTAGCCCCTGCTTTCATAACTTGACTATTATAAATAGTACTACAATGAGCATAGTTGTGAATGTACGTGTGTGTGTGTGTGTGTGTGTGTGTTCTTTGTATATATCCAGGAGTGGAATTGTTGAAATAAATGGTCAATCTATTTTTAATTTTTTCAGTGATCTCATTGTTTTCTCATATACACTCCTACTAAAATTGTACAAAATTTCCTTTTTCAATTTCAACCTGCTAGCCAAGCTGATTTTCTATATATGACTCCTTTCACTTAACATGATATTTTTACATTTAATCTATGATGCAGCATTATAGCAAATATAAAATTGCATCCAAATATATCCACACCTTAGTTCCCTCAGTCTGTGCTTCCATTATGTTATACGTGAATGGAGAACTAAAATAATGATGGACTTAAGCTTACTAATCAGCAAGTTCTAAAATAGATTATTGGGCAATGAGTTGAATTATTTATTGGTTCCAATATGTATTCAGATTCTTCAAAATGGAAGAGAGAGATAGATGAGTATGAGTGAAAAGTCTGCAAGAAGATTCCACTGGTCACTGCTATCTTTGAAGATGGAAAGGATAAGAAGACACATAATCTGGGCAGTCTTTTGAATGTACAATGATAAGGAATCCCACTGAAAAGACAAGAAACAGATTTTTTTCCCCTACATCCTTTAGAAAAAATACAAAGTACTCTATGAATTTTAACTCAGTAAAATGCACTTCAGATATCTGGTCTGCATAAACTATAATAGTAAATATTTGTTCTTTTAAGACACAAAATCCATAGTAACATGCTTCATCATCAATAGGAGAAATGGTATAATCATGTCTAAGTTACGTGTTACTTATGTTAATTTTACTCTGTTAAGTACATAATGCCAAATCTACATGTTTAGAGATTTTCAGGTGTGCGACATGATTAAATATACAGTACTGCCTAGTATATTTTCAGAAGTTGTTGTTATGTAATCAAAACTTTACCCATTGATTAAAAACTTCCCCACTCCAACCCCTGCAGCCACCATTCTGCTCTCTTTTACTATAAATAAATATCATGTCCTTACAATTTACCTATCTTGCTACATATTACAGGATTTTCTTCTTTCTTAAGAATGAAAAATATTCCAGTGTATGTAGATACCATACTTTCTTTATCAGATACTTGGGTCACTTTCATATCGCAGTTATTGAGAATATAGTTGTGGTGAACAAGAGACTGAAACCTTGGAGAGCCCGAACTCAGTACTTTTGTTGGATTCTTCTCATGAAATCCCATATATGAGATTGTCATATCATAGTCCACACAATTCCCACCACCAGAGTTCCATATCCCATCCCCTCCATTGGAAGCTTTCCTATTTTTTACCCCTCTGGGAGCATGGACCCAGGATCATTATGGGGTGCAAAAGGTAGAAGTTCTGGTTTCTGTAATTGCTTCTTCCCTGAACATGGACATTGGCAGGTCAATCCACACTTACAGCCTGTTTCTATTTTTCCCCCAGCCATAATCACTGTTGTGATGTGGGACTCGTTTTTTTATTTGAGTCATTCATTTTTTCTTTTCCAGTATCACTTTATTGAGGAAACGTTGAATTGCGGGAGTTTTGCTTGTTGTTGTTGTTGTTGTCACCAGTATGCATTTTCACATTTATATATCATATATATATATTATATTTTCACATTTATATATCAGTACATTTAACCCTCCACCAAACTATCATCCTGTTCCAACATAAGGACATAATTCTTCTGAGTCCCCAAATCAACCATGACAAACTACAGTCCATTGAAGATTCACCCTGTATAAACTTTTGGTTTGATCCTTAGATCCTACCTGTGAGTGAAATCAGCTGGTATTTGTCCTTCTCTTTCTGGTTTATTTCTCTCAACATAATTCATGTTTCCATGCATCTATGTTGTTGCAAAGGAGACTATGCTATCCTTTCATACATCTCGGTGATATTCCATTATGTCTGTATTCCATAACTTCTTTAACTCTTCATCTGTTGTTGATACTTGGCTTGTTCCCAGTTGTTAGTTATTATAAGCAGCACTGCCATGAATACAAGTGTGCACAGACCTTTTCTGAAAGGTGTTTTGTGTCCTTTGGATAGAATTCCCTTGATATTGATGTTAGTTATAATCTCACATAGCTCATGGACATCTATAAATATTATTGTGAAAACATTTCCATTTAATTAACAAATAGCTAATTGTTTCTATAGAATATATTTTGTTATCTATATTACTTGAGATATATCTAAATCATTTTCAACTTTATAATATTGTTAAAATTGTTTCTACAGAGCCTTGGAGTTAGTTTAGAGATAGAGATCATGGGGCCAGGTGGTGGCACACCTGGCTGAGTACACATGTCACAGCGCACAAGGACCCGGGTTCGAACCCCCGATCCCCACCTGCAGGGGGAAAGCTTTGCAAGTGGTGAAGCAGGTCTACAGGTGTCCCTCTGTTCTCTCTCTCTCTCTATCAGCCCCTTCCCTCTTGATTTCTGGCTGTCTCTATCCAATAAATGAGTAAAGATAATACAAAAATTAAAAAACACTTAATAAAAGAGAGATCATTCCTATGAGCAAATTATTTTTGAAACATATGGTAGAATTATGTACATGTCCTCTTTCTCCACTGTCATAACTTTACCATTCAAGGTTGATCCCCCTTTTTCCCTTCAGGAGAAGAGATTAAGACAGAGTACAAAATATATCACAGCACCAAAACTTCTCTAGTCATGGTGGATGTAAGGCTTAAATTTGGATCACATGCATGACCAAAGAGGAACACGGTCAGGTGAGTGATTTTGCTTGCACTTATGTTTATTTGCATTTATTATTATTACTTATTATTGACTTATTATTACATTTTCATTATTTACAACTGTTCTACTATTTTCCACAGATTAGTTGTCATTTTTTATTGTCATCAACAATAAAAAATTCTGACTAGTAATTCATATGTCCTCTCCCACTTTATATTAGTGATTTTAATAGGTGCATAATAGAATTTCATTGTCCATTTTGTTGTAAAATACACATGACATTCATCACCTAAGACACTGCTAGACTGCAAAAAAAAAAGTGTATGGTATAGTAGTACTTAAGATACTCAAAATGTTATACAGCCTTCATGGATAACTGTGTTGTAAAATTGAAATTATGTGTGTACTAAGTGGTTTCTCTCTACCTCTGTCACCCTACTCCTGGGAAGCAGAACTATATGTTGTGTTTTTCTGATTTTGACCATTCTAAATACTTCTTATACATAAACTGCAAACATATATACATATATATGGCATATTTCATTGGGAATACTATTCTCTAGACTCATCAGTGATGTAGTGTACTGAAGAATTGTCTGCCTTTTAAAGGTTAAGTAGATTCCATTCTATACTGCCATGTTTGATATTTTGATATTTTCCTTCACTGGGCAGCAAAATGGTTGCATAAACTTTGTGGCTGTAGTGAGTAAGTAAAGCTGCTATGAACATAGGTGAACAGATATCTCTCTGAGACCTTATTTTAAATTTTGGAAGCATATATATAGAAGTTAAATGATCCAATAATAAATAGATAATTATATTTTTCAATTTATAAGGTATTGATGTCCAGTTTTTTTTAACCATAGTTCACTATTTTACATTGCTAACTAAAGTAAATCTAATTTGTCCATATCCACGCCTACATTTGTTGCTTTCTATTATTTTAATAATAGTAACCATAGTGAGCATGAGGTGTAGCCCATTACAACTTTTTCTCCAATTTTGTTAGTGATAGTGATGTTGAGCTTTTTCCTTGAATTTATTGGCTATTCTTTATCTAGTTTGAAGACAGTCAAGTCCTACTTCTTCATATATTCAGATAATCGAATACTTTAATAAGCTAAGTGTTTATAATTGCTATCTGTTGCTGTATGTAAACATGTATATATTTATATATATATGACTTTATATGGCTTACACATATATAAAGTCATATACATATATATCTTTAGATGTTTTTCCTTCTCTTTTCATGTAAGATTTTTGATAGAAAGATAATTTGACTGATACTAGTATATTAGCTATCCTGATCTGTTTTAGTCACAATGTACATGCAATTTCTTTTTCTGTTCTTTTATAGTCAACCTTTTTCTTTCCTTGAATCTCAAGTGAGTATTACAGCAAGTAATTGGAGTATGTGTTCTTAATTAATTATGTTAAATTTTCAGTGTCTTGATTAGAGGATTTAATCCATTTACATTTAAAATGATTATGTTTTATGAGCAAATATATGATTGTTCATGTTCATTTACATATCAGATGTGCTATGTAATTTACTTCTCCCCTTGCATTTAAATTAGGGATTCATTTCATCTCTTTTAAGTGTAAAATATTTTCTAGTCATTTCTGTAAGATAAGCTTGTAAGCCTGAAATACATCACTTGCTTATCAGAGAATTTTCTCAAAACTTTTTGAATAATGCTTATACTTGGTATAGGTTTCTTAGGTGGCTTTTTTTTTTCTTCTCTTACCAATAATAGGTTATGTATCATAAAGTCTTTTGTCTTCTGTATCTAATAGAAAGTAAACTGTGACACATTTTGATGCTTCACAATACCTTAATTATTTTTTAATTGGGGGGGGGTCAGTGATTTACAGTATAGTTGTTGACACATGAACAAAAATTTCTCATCTTGCTTTGAATTGTGTCTGCAAAACATTCTCACCCCCAGCCTAGGCCCTTTCCACTATCAATCAGCAGAACCTCAAACCCACCTTCCCTTGACACCCTCCTACCCATGCCTTCCCAGAGGCTTTTGCTTCGTTTCAATACGCCAAGCCCAGTCTACGTTTTACTTTGTGTTTTCTCTGTCTGTTCTTGTTTCTTAAGTTCTGTCCATGAACGAAATCATCTCATAGTCATCCTTCGCTTTCTGGCTTCTCTGTTTCAAACTCCATCCAAGATGAGGTGAAGAAGCTGACTTCATCATTCTTAATAACTGAGTAGTATTCCATTGTGTATATATACCACAGATTTTGTGGCCACTTGTCTATTGTGTACTGTGCTCTAGATTGTTTTTTATTTGTTTATTTTAAGCTGTCAATAATTTGTCTATGTTTCTAAGTGTGAGTTGATCTGAATTTATTTTACTTGGAGATACATTTGACTCAGCAAATGTTTTCTCTATTTTGACCTCTGTTCATAGATCATTTATGGTAAGTTACATTCAGCTTTATTAGTTATTTTATCATCTTGAATTTTCCATTGAGTTACCTGAGTAGTTTTTCTTTACTTTAAATCAGGAAATTATATATCTACTGATATGGTCATTATTTATCTTTAAATTTTGTTTTAATTCTTTAAATATAATTTTATTTTAGTTTTCTAAACATATTTAGCTGCTTTGTAGATTTCATATGCTAACTTACATTTTAGATGCACCATTTCTTTTATTATTTCCTTGTTTTAATTTTTATTTATTTATTAACGGATAGAGATAAGAGAAAAACTGAGAAGGGAGGGGGAGATAGACAGGGAGAGAGACATAAAGAAACCTGCAGCCCTGCTTCACCACTTGTGAAGCTTCCCCCTGCGGGTAGGAATAAGGGGCTTGAACCTGGGTTCTTGAACACAGTAGTGTGTGTGCTTAACCAAGTGCACCACTGCCTGGCCCCCATTAATATTTTTTTCTCCAAAGAAACACTCATTTGGGGGACTGGGTGGTGGCAGACCAGGTTGTGCACAAATATTACAAGGTGCAAGGACGCAGGTTCGAGCCCCTGGTCCCCACCTGTAGGAGAAAAGCTTTGTGAGTGGTTGAAGCAGTGCTACAGGTGTCTCTCTGTCTCTCTTCCTCTCTGCCTTCCCCTTCTTTCTTGATTTTTGTCTCTCTCCAATAGATAAAGATAATAAAATATTTAAAATAAAAAACACTCCTTTTTTTGAATATGTGTACATGTATATGTACACATACTATTACTGTGTGGCTGGATATATGTGTGTATATATATGTATGTGCTAAAATTTAAACATTTCAGATGATATAGTAGGTCTCAGTTATGTGATTTTTATCTTAAATGATTATTTCTGCTCACTTGTTCCCTGGGCTGATCTTTTCACTATGTGAGCTTAACCCGGTGTGCTACTGCCTGGCCCCCTAGGACTGAACTTTTCAAGTGGGCTACTCTGAAGTATGGTGAGCAGTAGGAAATCATTAGTCCAGACACTTTTATGGTCCTATGAAGTGGGACTTTAAAAGGGTTGTTAGGAATAATTTGATTCTTTCTTATTCAGAGAGTTCCATTAGAATTTTAAATATAGTTATCATTCTGGATTTAATGTGATTTAACATGATCTATTTTTTTATCAAAATAGGTTTTAGGAAATGCCTTTCATAATATATACAGAATTATCATCGTCTACAGTGTTTAAATGCAGTGAGGAGATGATATCATCACACCTATGACTATAAAACTTATATTTTCTCCAGTTAAAAAATGTGCAAATTAGATATGGATGGGTTGATAACAGGCAAATATACATCAATGTTGGTCAATTTACATCCTATAATAGTAAGAAAAAGCAATATATATATATATAAGGTAACAAAGCTCTTTAATAGATCCCCTGTACTGTCAACCCTCCAATCATTCATTCTTTCTTACATTAATCATATAGTGGAAAAAGTAGCGTCCTGGCGATGGTGCACCCGGCTGCGCTTACTACATGGAAGGACCTGCACAAGGGCCCAGATTTCAGCCCCTGTTTCCCACCTGCAGTGGGGATGGTTCATGACCCCTGAAGCAGGTCTGTCTGCAGACGTCTTTCTCTTCCTCTCTATCTCCCCTCCCTTCTCAATTTCTCTTTGTCCTATAAAATAAAATAGGAAAAAAAAAAAAAAAAGAAAAAGAAAAAAAATGACCACCAGGAGCAATGGATTCATGGTGCCTGCAACCGAGCCCCAATGATAATCGTGGAGGCAAAAGAAAAAGTAAAATGTATGGCATTTTACTTCATATAACAATGCGATTTAAAAACATGAAACTGATAAAATTAGCTTCCACCATGTATCATGAGAGGATAGGTGGAATCTTTTAGATTCTTTATGTCCATGCTATCGCTGTATTAAAAATAATGAATTCTAGAGTCTGCCTTTTCCCAGACACTTGTGTAAGTTGGTTTCTGTGTAAGTATAAATATGAAAGACTGTCAGGTGGAAACGGAGAAATACATGATTTATGTTACCAGTCTCTTCTTTGGAGGAAAGAGTATTTCTACTCTGTGACTTCAGTCCTTATAAACAGACAGGACTAGGCCTCAGCTTTTGTGGGTCTTTCTTAATTCAGAGCAATGGTAATTTTGCTTAATCCAAAATCTCTCCATTCTTGTAATGATATTCCTGCTTTTGCAAATTCTTCAAGTCATTTTTCTGATTAAACTCCAATTTATATAGTAATTTGAAAACAACTACATTGGATCCTAGTTTGTACTTAATCATTGGTCCTGATTTCCTCTATTTATTTTTTATTTCTTTTTATTTAAGAAAGGATAAATTAACAAAACCATAGGGTAGGAGGGGCACAACTCCACACAATTCCCACCACCCAATCTCCATATCCCACCCCCTCCCCTGATACCTTTCCCATTCTCTATCCTTCTGGGAGCATGGACCCAGGGTCATTGTGGGTTGCAGAAGGTAGAAGGTCTGGCTTCTGTAATTGCTTCCCCGCTGAACATGGGTGTTGACTGGTCGGTCCATACTCCCAATCTGCTTCTCTCTTTCCCTATTAGGGTGGGTCTCTGGGGAAGCTGAGCTCCAGGACACATTGGTGGGGTCTTCAATCCAGGGAAGCCTGGCTAGCATCCTGATGGCATCTGGAACCTGGTGACTGAAAAGAGAGTTAACATACAAAGCCAAACAAATTGTTGAGCAATCATGGACCCAAAGCTTGGAATAGTGGAGAGGAAGTGTTAGGGGGGTACTCACTGCAAACTCTAGTGTACTTCTGCTTTCAGGTATATATTTTGCAGTAGTTTATGGATATGTGTGAACATATGCTCTCTCTCACAGAAACTGGTGTGTATCTAGGTTTTGGGACTTTGTTAGAAAGTGAACCACATGAGATGGAATTAGAGTATACTATGAAAGGAAAGGTCTCACCCGAGTAATGAAGCTGAAGGGTTGTCATTCCACAAGTGAAGTCTCTGGACACAGTCTGAAGTGAAGCATGTTGAGGTGGTAATCATTGTGTTGATTAGGTTGCGATTGGCAGATGCAATATTATTTGATATGGATTGGGAGAGGCTTATGGGAAAGTGGGCCCTATCCAAGGGTATCAGGACTGGGGGAAGTAGGGGTTCTATAGTGGAGATGTGAGGTTCCTGCTGTCTTAGGGTTCAAAAAGACAATCAATAGTTAATATTATCATCACATTATTTGGTAATTGGGTTAACTTTGAAAAGTCCTTTTGTTGTGGTTTGCTGTACAGTACCCAGTATCTTGTATATAGCTGTGCTATTGGTTGCTTCTGATCTGCTTGGTCTAGGCTTTTGAGCTATGAGTCGCTACTCAAGGAAATAGAAACTGATACCAAGAAATGGAAAGATATCCCCTGCTCATGGATTGGAAGAATAAATATCATCAAAATGAATATTCTCCCCAGAGTCATATACAAATTTAATGCAATACCCATCAAAGTTCCACCAAGCTTCTTTAAGAGAATAGAACAAACACTACAATCATTTATTTGGAACCTGAAAACACCTAGAATTGCCAAAACCATCTTGAGGAAAAGAAACAGAAATGGAGGCATCACACTCCCAGACCTTAAACTATATTATAAAGCTATCATCATCAAAACGGCATGGTACTGGAACAAAAATAGGCACACAGACCAGTGGAACAGAATTGAAAGCCCAGAAATAAATCCCCACACCTATGGACATCTAATCATTGATAAAGGGGCCCAAAGGATTAAATGGAAGAAGGAGACTCTCTTCAATAAATGGTGCTAGGAAAACTGGGTTGTAACATGCAGAAGAATGAAATTGAACCACTTTATCTCACCAGAAACAAAAATCAACTCCAAATGGATCAAAGACCTGGATGTCAGACCAGAAACAATCAAATACTTAGAGGAAAACATTGGTAAAACAGTTTCCCACCTACACCTCAAGGACATCTTTGATGAATCAAACCCAATTGCAAGGAAGACTAAAGCAGAAACAAACCAATGGGACTACATCAAATTGAAAAGCTTCTGCACAGCCAAAGAAACTATTAAACAAACAGAGAGACCCCTCACAGAATGGGAGAAGATCTTCACATGCCATACATCAGACAAGAAACTAATCACCAAAATATATAAAGAGCTCAGCAAACTTAACACCAAAAAAGCAAATGACCCCATCCAAAAATGGGCAGAGGATATGACCAAAACATTCACCTCAGAGGAGATCCAAAAGGCTAACAAACATATGAAAAACTGCTCTAGGTCACTGATTGTCAGAGAATGCAAATTAAGACAACACTAAGATACCACCTCACTCCTGTAAGAATGGCATACATCAAAAAGGACAGCAGCAACAAATGCTGGAGAGGCTGTGGGGACAGAGGAACCCTTTTGCATTGCTGGTGGGAATGTAAACTGGTACAGCCTCTGTGGAGAGCAGTCTGGAAAACTCTCAGAAGGCTAGACATGGATACCTTCCATATGATCCAGTAATTCCTCTCCTGGGCTTATACCCCACACACTCCATAACACCCAACTAAAAAGAGGTGTGTACTCCTATGTTCATAGCAGCACAATTCATAATAGCTAAAACCTGGAAGGAACCCAGGTGCCCAACAACAGATTTCCTCTAATTTAAGAAAAGTAGGATTTCAATTATTGGTGGTGAACTTTAAAAAATATATATGCTCTTTGGTTCAGACTTGTTCTAAAATTGCTCTTATTTATTTATTTTTTTTTACCAGTAACCATAGAAAAACTTTTGTTGTATGGTGTCTGATGTTCTTTCACTTAACTTCCATTTAAAGTAGTAGATCCAGTAATGTCCCTTGACTATTCTACTGTTTTCTCTCTACTTTTTGCCCAACTACTTAGAAGAGTGTTGAAAAAGTCATGTTTTAATGTTGGTCAATAATCTGGAGTTGCAAAGATAAGGAAAGAAATTTTTAAATAAAATCAATACTCTGGCTGGCAAGATAGTTCACCCAGGAAGTTGTCTGCTTTGCCAAATGGAAGACACAAATTTGAACTCCTGGTCCACCACCTGGGAGCACTGGGTGAAGACTTGGTGATATGGCATCTCTCCCCCTCTTTCTATGTCTCTGTCTTACTATGTGAAAAGATCAGCTAATAAAAATCAGTAATAAAGTTCAGTAATGATCGAAGAAAAGATAAATAAGTATAATTGACACGAATTCTAATTCCTGTAATATGTTTATGTTAATCAAAAGCCAGAGGTTTGTGGGGCTTGTTTGTCACCGTAATGTCTTAGCTTTAGTGGCAATGAAAGAACCCATAATAACCTTGTGTTTATATGACTTTAGACAATGCATGACAAAATGGAATTTAAGAAGTTTACAGTTTTTCTAGTTACAAATTGTTTTTGCAGGGTCCGGGTCATGGCCTACCCGGATAAACATACATAGTACTTAGCACAAGGACCTGGCAAGGATTCGGATACCAGAACCTCCCTCCACACCTGTGTGTGTGGCGGGGGGCGGGGGGGGGGGGATGTGGGTTGGGCGTTTCACAGAGGCAAAGCATGTCTGCAGGTTTTACTTCTCTCTCTCTCTCTCTGTCTCTCTCTCTCTCTTGCTTGCCCTGTCTCCTTTTCTCTCATCTCTCTCAAATTCTCTCTGTCCTATTCAATAAAATGGAAAGGAAAAAAAAAAAAAGCAATTGCTAGGAGCAGTGAATTCATAGTGCAGGCACCGAGCCCCAGAAATAACCCTGGAGCCAAAAAAAAAAAAAAAAAAAAAAACTTATGACAATACTGAAAAAGGTAACAGAGCCCATGTACTTTTTAATTAATGCATATGTTACCAATATCCACTTTTTCTCATAAAATATGAAAAATAAGCACACATTTTCCTTTCCTGCTGCAGCTTTTGCATTAATAACAATATGAAATTAGTATGAAATTAGTTCTGAAGTAACTAGTTTTTTTTTAAAGGAAATTCTAAAAAAAAAAAAAATCATCTCAAAAATTTTTCTCTTTATTCACCAATTTTAAATTGTTTTCACTCTTCATGATGAAATATTTAAAGTGTTGCTATTGTGTTAGGAACATGTTTGTGTTAATTACAGGCTACCCATTGTATTTTCTACCCCCCAAGTGCTGCTTGAGTTGACCAATTAAAATTGTTGATTACTTAGATATAGATCGTTTATGAGGTTGATTGTTCAATTGTACCGTCTCTCATTTTACAAATCAAATTTTTAATTTGAAGCTATCAGCTATCACAACTAAGAATGTGAACATATGAATAGTCTAATCAGTTCTCATTATGCCATTAGGTGTTCAAAAGAAATCAAGAAATGTTATTTAGTCAGAAGTTTATACTCCGGGTTACAAGTTCTGTTTCATGGCTTGTGTGAAGTATTACTTCAATTCTTTTCCAAAAAAGCAATAAAGCAGAAGTTGTTTTTACAAAACAGAAAAAAAAAAATGATTTGCTGGTGCTGGGAATTTTCCAAGTATAATGTAGCATTTCCAAACTGTTACATATGTAATGAAGGCTTTGGTGTTTAAGTAAGTATTTCATTAAATGAGTTGATTTTAGCTCCAAGTTAAGGCTAGCATCAATAAATAATGAGGAGATGAGAAAGAATTAGTCATACAGTTTTATCTTTAAAAAGAAAAAAAAAACACCATTCATGCAAGTGGGAATCCTCTCACTTGAAGAGACAGGTGAAAGTAGTATGCCACGTCTACTTTGATTTCACAGATGCAGACTGGTTAAAGAACTTGTTATTTAAAGGTCAAAAATTGGTAATAATCACTCATACATAAATGTTGATTTTTTAAAAAATGCTTTATTTCTATGAGGAAGGGAGAAGGAAGTAAATAGAGGCACTCCAGAGCACTGCTAAGCTCTGGAATAAGCAGTCAGGAACAAAAACTAGAGTCTCAGACTGGCAAGTCCAAATTGTACCAATGAGATATATCCCCAGCCCTTCATTGTCTGCAAAAGACAACTGTAAAGAAAAACAAGACTTTGTTCTTCCTTTTTCAGAATCAGCTATGTTATATTTTAAAACCCTGCCCTTTCTAAGAATGCTCATAACATGTATTGATGAATTTATAAATCAAATAAAACAGAGCAAATTACTTTGCAACAACTTCCATTTTCCTTCCCAATCATTTAAAATAAATATAACTTTCATAGTGAGGCTGATAAATCACACATTCCAACTAGTGATTACAAAGCCATTCATTAAAAAGATCTGTCAAAAATGGGACAAGTCATTCTTGTACAGTCTTGAGTCATTGAGACAACTTGCTCTACAGAAGTGAAAATATAAAGACCTTGAATAAAAGAACCATGTGTGCTTGGTGAGAGATATATCGGGCTCTGGAGTGAAGAGCTTGAAATTCTAGCAACTCCATTTCCATTTCTTTATTACACACTTCCATAGACTATTTTCTTTAAACTTAACATGCATCAAATCAAATTGCATCCAAATTATACATTACAGGATGAAAAAAAATGGCTTTTCCATGTGAAATAAGATAGGAGTAAATAAATGATACTATATCAAACTAAAAATCTTTTATACATCAGAAGCAAACAACCCAAGGATAACCAGAAAATACGGTTATGGGAGAAGATATTTACACATCACATATCAGATAAATTATTGATAGATTGATATCAAACATATATAAAGAAGTGGTACATCTTAACAGATAATAAAATAAATATGACAATAGCCGAATTAAAAACTGGCCAGTAGAACTGAACAGGCAATTTTTTTGTTCTTTTTTTTGCCTTCAGGGTTATCATTGAGGCTCAGTGCCTGCACTATGAATCTACTGCTCCTGTGGCAGTAGATTTTTCGAGTTTTTGAATAGGACAGAGAAAAATTGATAGGGCTGGGTGTTGTATGCTTTATATTGGGTTCTAGTTCTCCCCCGCCAAGAGAATTGGATCAGTCCTGCTAATTTCACGGCCAGCTTGGCCCCGCCCCAAGGAACCCCGAGAGGGGGTTCCTGAGTTCCAGAGAGAGAGTTGGAGAGGGTTCCTGAGTTTGAGAGTAAGAGAGAGTGCTTGCGCCACCGCAAAGAGACAGCAGAGTTCTGTTTGGTGATTAGTTTGGTTTAGTTTATGAATCGTTGTTCCTGAATAAAGAAATACAGCTTCCCTGCCCAGCCGTTGTCTCCGCGTCTCTGTTACCCGCCCGTGAAGCTAGCCCGGCCGGCTGGAGCCGTCCAAAATTTTAACAACAACTGAGGAAAATTGAGAGGAGGAGAGAAAGATAGATACCTGCAGACCTACTTTACTGCTTGTGAAGCGACCTCCCTGCATGTAGGCGGCTGGGAGTGGGAACTGGGATCCTTTCTCAGGTCCTTACATTTAATACTATGTGAGCTTAACCCAGTGCACTACTGCCTGACTCCCAAAAGGCAATTTTGCTTAGAAGAGATACACATGATCCACAGATATAGGAAGATATGCTCCACTTTACTTATCACTGGAGAAATGCAAATCAAAACTAAACTGAGATTCTTACTTGTGAGATTCATACTTGTGAGAAAGGCTTACATCAAGACAAGAAGCATTGACAGGTTTTGGCTGGCTGTGGAGACAAAAGGACTCCTCAACACTGCTGGTGAGAATACTGGTACATCCCCTTTGGAAGAAAATATGGAGAGTAATTAAACAAATAAGAATAAAATTAAAATATGACCCAGCAATAGCACTCTTAGGCATTTATCCAAGGAACACACAAACACTTATGCAAAGGGGCAGATATATCCTCATATTCATAGTTGATTATTTGCAGTGGACAAAGAGTGGAAGCAGCCTAAATGTCCACTGATAACTTTATTTTGAAAAAAATAAAGTAAATAAAATACAAAAAAAAAATTTAAAAAAAAATATATATACATGTATAGAAAATTGAGTTTAAGTATATTGCTAAACATATAAAACTAGTCAATAAGTTACTGTATTTTTTATTATTTTTTAATTTTTTTTCTTATATTTATTTTCCCTTTTGTTGCCCTTGTTGTTTTTATTGTTGTTGATGTTGTTATTGTTGTTGATGTTGTCGTTGTTAGATAGGACAGAGAGAAATGGAGAGAGGAGGGGAAGACAGAGAGGGAGAGAGAAAGAGAGACACCTGCAGACCTGCTTCACCGCCTGTGAAGCGACTCCCCTGCAGGTGGGGAGCCAGGGGCTTGAACTGGGATCCTTATGCCAGTCTGCGCTTTGCGCCACGTGCGCTTAACCCATTGTGCTACCGCCTGACTCCCCAGTATCTGTATTTTTATCACTAAAATAAAAGCACTTCAAGTAACTACTGTGAATTGATTTTAAGACTTTTAATCCATGGACAGGATAATGATTATGGTAAGAGGCTTCGAAGTCCCAGGTTCAGTCCTTGCATCATCAACCAGACCTGCTCAATATTCTGGGGAAAAACAAACAAACAAAAACAAACACCTCAATCCAGTGCCAGTATATGGAGCCTACTGGCCTTTGACCAAAAAGCAAACAACCGAGTACAGAGGGTAGATAGTGATGCAGAGCATTGGGCAGGGAAAAATGTAAAAAGTCTGTTAATGGTCTTCATGCTAAAAGGTGTGACAGTTGTTTTTAAATAGCTAATAGCCAGCTCTGGATGATATTTTCAGGAATCAAGAGGTTAATTATCTAAGAATTTTGACAGTAAATTTCAAAAGGAAAGAAAGGAGTGGAAGCAGATTACAAATAATCATAGATATTTAAAATTATACAGACTAAAAGATAAAAGCCTTTTTCTGTGTCAAAGTTATTGTACCATAATTAGTCCTAGTCACTTGTTTCTATAATAGTAACATCATAAACATTGGCACTCAGTTCAAATTCTGTCTAGACATTGTTTCGTATTATTCAGTCTAAAATATAATCAAACCTAGAAAAGTGTTACTACTGATATTATGCGTTATGTAAGTATAAAGATATATAATTATATATATAATTATATAACTTGGATATATATATATATTCAATGAATATCTGTTCTTCTGTTCTTTAACAGGAGTGATATTGGATTTTTTTTGTAATTTTTTAATATTTATTTATTTTCTTTTTGTTGCCCTTGTTTTTATTGTTGTTGTAGTTATTGTTGTTGATATGGTCGTTGTTGGATAGGACAGAAAGAAATGGAGAGAGGAGGGGAAGACAAAGAGGAGGAGAGAAAGACAGACACCTGCAGACCTGCTTCACCGCCTGTGAAGCCAATCCCTTGCAGGTGGGGAGCCTGGAGCTTGAACCAGGATCTTTTTGCGGGTCTTTGTGCTTTGCGCCACGTGCGCTTAACCACTGCACTACCGCCCGACTCCCAAAATTGATTTTTTTTAATCTGGTAGATTTTATTATAGAGCACTGGCTTATTTTATTCTTCATCCTGGCCACTATGCCTTGGCCTGACTTGCCTAACTACCACAGTAAGGAAAATGATTCCAGGGAAGTAGATTATTCAAAAGTTAAGAACTGAAAATGCTTAGACTATCTTACATCATGCTGGATTTCATTATAAAAAATTATAAAAAACACCAAATAGGTATCTTATCTCAAGCACAAGTTCTTCACTTTGATAAACTACATTTCTGGTGGGGGCCTCAAAGTCCAAACAAATTTTGGCAATATTTTATAAAGTTTGAATGCCTATGTACCTATATGATGTCAACAAATACAAGCTCTCTCTTTTATTGCAATGATAGCTACACAAGTGTTTTACGTATATAAGAATAATTCTAACTCATAACTAAGATTATTGCATTATTATACCCTCCACCATTTTCAAGCTAGGTTGAACCAAATGTAATTTAGTGACTCCTCAAACAATTTCTGATATACCACTACAGACACTGTGCTTTGTTTCCAGTTATAGACCTAGAAAATTACAAGTATTGGAACAAGCTTTGTATAGATTTCTAGGAGGACTCAGTGGTAGTTACACTAGATCTTGGAAGTGTATATATCTACATGCTTGAATGAATGTTCTGCAGCTAAGTCTACAATCCTGTCATATTCAGGTTTGACTCCAGGATGAGATTTCTTTTCTCTATGACAGTGGTATTTATTTTGTCAGTCTACATTGTTTATGAAAGTGAAAAAAACAATTGCAGTCAAGGAGGTAGGGCAGGGTACCAGATTTGCATATGTGGGACCCCAAATCAATTTGTTATACTGCATATGCCAGAACATAGCTCAACATCCCTCTCTCTCTCTTTCTCTCTCTCCCTCTCTCTCTCTCTCTCTCTCTCACACACACACACACACACACACACGCACACGCACACGCACACACATACACACATCAAGTACATGAAAGAACAATCTTAGCATAATTTTCAACAACTGCCTTAGATCTCTGAAAAATTATGCATTGATTTTCTTTTTGTATAATTTACCTGTTTCCTTTTTCTATCATTAATTTACTAATAGATTTGCATATATTTATTTTAAAAAGATAATTTAAGTAATAGAGCATGTGATTCAAGCTCAAATGATCATAAGGAATTTAAAAAGTGTACACATAGCTTATTCAGACAAAGCAGATTGATTAGACTGACAAAATTAACTATTCCACCAAAATATGTTCTTTTTCTACTCAGAATTCTTTTTCTCAGTGGTTTATAGGTGTTTTATTAAGATCATGATTCTAGAATGTGAGGATCTGGTCATGCAGTAAGTTATAAACATTCATTTTCCATTTTCACAAAATTCATATCTACATCTTTTTGTATGACACCTGCCTCATGACAGATGCTGGTGATATTAAGAAGACAAATTAGCTAAGGACACAACTGTGAAGAAGGTGATAGTTTTGTTTGGTGACAAAATACAAATGAATTATTAACAATAATTTATAAGACATCGTGAGAAAGAGGTTATTCAGTGATGGTATTCAGTGCTTATCCAATTAATATAGAAACAACTTTAAAATTAGTTTAGTATTGAAGAATATTTTCAGGAATATAACACAGTGACAAGCATCTGTATTCTGTCTCCCAGAATAGACAGAAACTGCACTGGAGGAAACTATCTTGTATGAATATTTTGGAACTCTCAAATCTGTTGAAGACTTAACATTACCAAAGACAGCTAAGAAGACATACTTTTAATTTAGATGAGTGTCAGCTTTTAGATAATAGCAGCTAGTTAATCCCCTACAACTCCTCTCAGATCTGGCAGTTGAGAATCTTCAGCAACAGGCAACATACAACTTGTGAGGTCCAGAAAGGCACAGAAGGACCCTGTCTTCCAAATATTCAAGATACCCCTCCCTTCCCTTCCTATCCCCTCCCTTCCCCTCTATTCCCCTTCCTCCTCCTTCTCCTCCTCCTCCTCTTATGCTATCAAGACTGCCAGTTGAGACTCAGTGCCAGTCCTATGAATCCACTGCCCGTGGTGGCCATTCCCTGCCTCCCCTTTTTTTTCTTTTTTTCTTTCTAATTGTATTTGATAAGATAGAAATTGAGAGAAGACAGAGAGATAGAGAGAGGGAGAAAGAGTGACATCTGCAGACCTGTTTCACTGCTTGTGAAGTGGATCTCCTGAGGGGGGTGGGGTGGGGCGGGGCGTGTTGAACCCAGATCCTTGCACTTGGGCCCAGCCCCATAATATTTAGGGACCATGCAGTTCTGCACCTGGTTGAGCTCAGATTTGACAACGCTTAAGGACCTGGGTTCAAGCCACTGTTCCCCACCTGCAGAGAGAAAATTATACAGGTTGTGAAACTACTGAAGGTGTCTCTTTCTCTGTCCTCACACTTCCTCTCAATTTCTCTCTGTTTCTATTCAACACATAAATAAATTAAATATAAAAAAAGATTAAAAATAAGTATATAGTTTAATGGTTTGGAGCTAAAATATCATATGCTTGAAGACTATCAACAGAAATGTATGAACATTTTAAATATTAATTTTCAAATTAAAATGGAATGACTAAGAATATATAAATATATATATTTAAAAGTGTAATTACAAATTTGTGAAAAAGATGAATCCATACCTTAACATTTTACTTGTATAAGAAACCATCATTTCTTTTTTTTAGCATGGTAATTGATATTTAATACTCTGAAAGAATAGAATTCTCATTTTATGTTCACTCCAAATCTCAGGTTTGTGTGTGTGTGTGTGTGTGTGTGTGTGTGTGTGTGTGTGTGTGTGTGTTTGTTTGTTTTCTTTATAGTGCTATTCTCTTGAGATTTTCTAGGAGGGGAAAGCAGTAAATATTGACTTGTGCATTCTTCTGATTAATAGAAGGGCCAGTGCCAGGTCTCCTAAGGCACTGTGTACAATTTCACAGGTTTATCCATAAGCAGACAATCAAAATCTTCATAAGTAATTGTAGCCCTGATTTTGAAAAGCATCGACTTGTCAACTCTGGTGCTCACAGAACTATCTCACTGCCATTAGATTCTTGCAACTGTTTTAATAATCTTTCATGTTATTTTTTTTTAACATGAGGTAAACTATTCAAGGGAAAGGTATGCACTCTGTATTGTTAGTCTTTATTTTAGCACAACAGAATAATGGAATTACAGCTTAGACTTCACTGAGTCAGCAGTGTCTTAATAACTGGAAAGTAGAAGGCATATGCTGCCGAGGCTGTTATAGAAATAGATTGTGACTTACCCCAGACATGGAACATTTGTTTCCGAGGATAAACAATGATATGATTCATCATTTGGAGACAATCCAAAAGAAAAAAAAATAGTCTAACAAAAGTTAATACAGTGCACAGTACGCTTAAGAAGATTTAATATGTTACTCCTAACCTAAATTTATTTTAGAGAGCCACCTTTGTAAGCTTAATATAATTACATAGTGTCTCACAGCATCAACTACTTAGGATAACTGATTTAATATTCTGTAATGCCTTTCTAAACTTTATAGTCACTGAACAATCTTATAGGGCCAGTTTTGCTTTTTGTTGAAATGGTAAGCGCCTAGATAACAAATCATCCATGTTAAAATCCAGTGAGTTTTTCTCTTGCTCCAAATTTCTTTTCTACTATTGCTAGTAATTGATGTTGTATATATCTATAAATTTGTCCTTTAACTTATTGCTACATAATATCATGCTTGTTTTCCCCGAAAAAAATGAATTGCACTTAGAACATTTTAGCTCCAAGTTTTTAAATCACACCCCCCAAAAAGGAAGTCCTATAATTTAAACTTGTATAAATTTACTCAAACACACTCCAGTCCTTGGGCATGTTCTTCAGAGTCTCTGTCTAAGATGTCTTTCTTGACCATGCTATTCCCTTTCTGTGGTACTGTTATCTGCTACTAAAACTGTTACAAATCTTGCTACCATTTATTTGCCTTCATTTTGAGGGCATATCCTCCTAATGGTACTATAGGTATTTTGTGGACTAAGTCAAGGTAATCAAGGTCAGTGTAAATTAAATTCCAGTGACTAGAAGAAGGGTAGATGGGGCTTTGTGGCGGCTCAGCCTGTAAAGTATGCACTTCCCCATGTGTATAGACCTAGGTTTAATACACTGTCTCCACATTCAAGCAGGGTGGCTTTACAAGCCATGGAACAGTGTTGAAGATATCTCTCCTTTTCTCTGTCTTTATCTGCTACCCTTACTTTCTCTCAAAAAAGAAAAAAGATATTTATGTCCTCCAGGATTGCTAGAGCAGTGCAAGTATCAAGTCTTCCGTGGTAAACAAAGGGTTAGACACACATAGAAAGAAGACCCTGGTCAACATCTCGCTGGCATCTGGAACCTGGTGGCTGAAAAGAGAGTTAACCTACAAAGCCAAACAAATTGTTGAACAATCATGGACCTAAAGACTGTAATAGTGCAGATGAAGTGTTGGGGGTATTCCCTGCATGCTCTTGTGTACTTCTGCTTTCAGCTATATATTTTTCCCCTAGTTTATGGGCACGGGTGAACCTATGCTCTATCTCAGGGGACCTGGACTATATCTAGGTTTGGGGACTTTATTGGGGAGTGGAACACCTGGAATGGAATTAGAGAATACTATGAAAGGAAAGGTCTCACCCAAGTTATGAAGCTGAAGGGTTGTCATTCCACACCTGAAGTCTCTGGTCACAGTCTGAAGTGAAGCAAGCTGGGGTGGCACTCGTTGTGTTGATTAGGTTGCGATCTGTGGATGCAATATTATTTGATTTGAATTGAGAGCAGCATGCAGAAAAGTGGGCCCCACCCTAAGGTTCCAGGACTGGGGGAAATATAGGCTCTATAGTGGAGATGTGAGGTTCCTGTTGTCTTAGGGTTCAAGAAGACAATGGATAGTTATTGTTATAACAGTTATAACAGTTATTGTTATAGTTATTGCTGACCAGACTTCCCTGGGCAGACGACCTCATCAATGTGTATTGGAGTGCCACTTCCTCAGAGCCCCACCCTACTAGGGAGAGAGAGACAGACTGAGAGTATGGATCCACCAGTCAATGCCCATGTTCAGCAGGGAAGCAATTACAGAAGCCAGACCTCCCACCCTCTACAACCCACAAAGACCCAGGATCCATACTCCCAGAGAGATAGAGAATGGGAAGGCTATCAGGGGAGGGGGTGGGATGTGGAGATCGGGTTATGGGAATTGTGCGGAATTGTACCCCTCTTATTCTATGCTTTTGTTAATGTCTCCTTTCTTAAAGAAAAAAAGAAAAAAGAAAGTCCTCAAGATATTAAAAAAAAAAAAAAAAGAAGGCCCTGTAAGTGGGCCAGGCAATTAACATACCTGATTGATTGCACACATTACCATGAGCAAGTATCTCCTACCTACTGTGGGGAGGCTTCACAGGCAGTAAAGCAGATCTGCAGGTGTTTCTTTTCCTTTCTCCCTCTATATCTCCCGTCCCTTCTCAGTCTCTCTCTGTCTCTATTAAATAAAATAGACTGAAAAAAATGGTCACTGGGTACTTTGGATTCAAGGTGCATGTACCAAGCCCCATGGACACCCTGGAGGCAATTATATATATAGACAATGTAGAGAGAAGATGGACAGATGGACATCTGAAACCCAAGAGAAGAGATCCTAGAATAAATAAACTCTAACTACACCTTGATTTCAGACTTTTACCATTCAGAAGTACAAGAGAATTTGTTATTTATGTCACCCAGTCTGTGACAAATGGTTGTGGCAATCCTAGCAAACTAATACAGATAGTTTACTTCAATGTGCATAACTGCATATAAGTTGACTTTTTGTAAGTTATGGACTTATATAAATTGCGTATAAATAGCTAAGTATATAATCTAAACTTACAAACTATAGTTATATAAGTAAATATCTATTTACATAAACCGCTTATATAAAAATATGCACACATAGATTTGACGATTGGAAAATACACAGTCAACTCTGCTCTACTTTATTTTCCCAAACTCACAGACTAAAATTCTCCATCGAGCGCTGATTAGAGGGAGGCATTAAATACAATCAAGGAGGGAGTCGGGCGGTAGCGCAGCCGGTTAAGCGCACGTGCCACCAAGCCCAAGGACCAGTGTAAGGATCCCGGTTCAAGCCCCAGGCTCCCCACCTGGAGAGGAGTCACTTCACAAGTGGTGAAGCTGTCTGTAGGTGTCTGTCTTTCTCTCCCCTTTTCTGTCCTCCCCTCCTCTCTCCATTTCTCTGTCCTATCCAACAATGACGACTACAACAATAAAACAACAAGGGCAACAAATGGGAATAAATAAATAAATATTTTAAAAAATACTTTCAAGGGCTAGAATAACGACAACAACGTGTAACTGCTAATGCAGGACTGCAGCTCAAATTTGGCAAAACTTCAGGGAATGGTGGTAATTTCACTGCATGTATGTACAAAGCTAAGATTTTTCTGTGCTGCATGGAAAGAAGTAATAAGAACGAGGACTTTTTGGACTGGAAAAGACAAAGACCTTCACAATTTTGCATTGAACAAAGCAGGTATGTGGAATATAGATGATACCTTTTTAAAAAGGGGGGGGGGTTGGTTAAAACAGTCCAAAGTACATTTAACTAGGTCCACATTCCTCTCTTCCTTCCTGTGGTTAGCAGAAATAATACCAGAATATTTCTGCCAATGAAAAAAAGTGACTAGAAGATGCACCAAATTTGAAGTGATAAGATCCAGTATAGAGTGAATCTTAGAGTGAATCCTGTCTATGAAAAATATGTGTCCTTGAGTAGTGGAATTTTCAGCTCTCACTTTCGGCTTATCTGCCAGATGAAGTCAGGCATATTTCGTTCAGGTCCTTCGGCAGAATTTTGGACATTTCTGATACTTAGATTTGAATATTCTCCAGCAAAATTACCAATCACCTTACCAGGAAGAATGCTAAAATATGAACTCAATGTAGAATTTTTAAACATGTTCTGAAGTATCTCACTGTCAAATATGGATGAACAACCAGTAATCACTAAACCTTTGGGAAGATTGGAGGGTTGGGGAGGGGGGACAGGACAGAAATGAAATAGCTTGTTTAAGGTACAGAAAATAGAGAAGAAATAAAAATAGGCCAACTAAAAAGCCTATCTAGTGAAGGAGAAAATATGTGGGGTAAAACATACAAGCTGACTTCTAAAGATTAGAAAAGGGGAAATACTTTAGAAGAAAGATTATTCTAGATATTAGAACATTAGTCAGATAGAGAATGAACCTGCTGTTATTCTTGCATCCAGATTCCAACCCAGCTCCCCCTATACTGAGCCTCAGTGCTATAATGTTATCATCCTTTCCATCTCTCTCTCTCTCTCTCTCTCTCTCCCTCCTTCCCCCTCTCTGTCTGCAGAATAGGTGAAGCCCCATTGATGGGGGTGGGGGGGATGTAACTTGAAATAGTATATAATGGATAGAAACTAAGAGGATACAATTTTAAAAGAGTTAGGATGTGCACTGGGGAAATAGTTCAAATGGTAGGGCTTGTATGTCTGAGACCCTTGGTTCAATCCTTGCTATCAGAAAGGAGTGATGCTCTTGGTTCTTTATCACTCTCCCTCTCTCTCTCTCTTTCTCTGTCTCCTTATACCTATATCATATTGAATTCAAATATAATAAAGCCTATAACAAGAAATACAATGATAATTTAAAAAATAACAATAAACAATAAACCTCTGGAATATGGTAATGGCCTAATGGATTAGAAGTTAAATAAATATATATATGTATATATATGTATATATATACATATATATATATCATGCTTCTCAAAAATGGTTAATTCTCTCTTGTAAACCTATTTCTTTGTTTTTTATTATTTTGATTTATTTATTGTATAGAGACAGTTGGAAATCTAGAGTAAGGGGGAAGTAGCAAGGGAGAAAAACAAAGACACCTGCAGCACTGCTTCATCACTCTCAAAGCTTTCCCCATGCATGTGGGGACTGGGGGCTTGAACTGTGTGCATTATAACATGTGCGCTCAGCCAGGTATGACACCACCCAGTCCCCCACAATTTCTAATTTTCAAGGATATATACAAGGCTATTAATAATTCTAAAAAATATTCTTTTTTATATAGTAATTCTATACCCAGCCAAATTATTTTATAATAATCATTAGAATTTTTTAACATAAAGCATACTTAACAAAGTTTGATGTTTTACCAAACTACAGTATATATAAAGGAAATAATGGAAACTAGTTTCACAATTGATATACCCCTTAATTCATTTAAATATAAGAAAAAGTATTTGTTTATTTTGGAAAACTTTCCTCTTTAACTCTCTGATGCAGGATGCTAGAATGGTCTATAGCTGCTCAATTCAAATCTAGCACAGAGAGCTCAAACCCATCCACTACAGGGTTGCCTTGTGTCCTGTGTTGTAGTAAGTCTAGTAGCTGCAGTCTGATTTCTGCCTAGAAGACTAAATGTAAACACATCTGATGGCTCACCCATGCCATGACACATTTTTCTAAAGCAAATCAGATATCCTTAGAAACTTCTTTTAGCCACTTCTTACAGCAACTTCCCATATTCTTACAGCATTTTCCCATATCTGACTAATTCAGTCTTTTAATTGCTATTCATATAAAAAATACACATTCACTTATTCTCACTGGATAATAAAAAAACTTCATTGTTAGATTGGTTTCCTAGGATTTGATTGTGTGCATGCAGGATTGTTTATACCACATCCTTAGTAATGTGCCTGGCTCCTTAGACTCTTATGAAACTTCATTTACACACTAGTGAAAAATATCACTATTCCCTGACCTCAGGAAAAAATATTTCTTCTTTATGAATTTACCATTCCTTTGCTTTCCTTTTTGTCATGACTATCCATTTCCACTTGACCACTTCGCCTATCCATCTCAAGTCTGACTTTCTGAAGCCTTCCTCTGAAGCTTCTGTAAGCAGTCTCTACACCAATCTAATAGTAATAAAGGTGTAGTCCTCTATTACAGGTGTATGGAACATAAGAATTTATCTATGACTCTGGAGAGGAATTATATAAATCTACATGATACCATTATAGTAAATGAAATATTCTCTAGCAGACAGTTAATAACGGGTAAAACTTGTTAAATCAGGACTATTTACTCCTGTCTAGTAGTTCCTTGCATACCTTAGATGTACTGTCTGCCTGTTGTCTTGGGCTCAGTATTTTTGGATGCTTGTATCAGTATAATTATATACTTCTTCCTCAACATTATTAAAGCCAGACTCTGAAGGAGATTTCCTGATATACGGCATACTGATTATCTTGTCACCTTAGACTGTAGTTTCACCCTTCTTCTATTCTCATTACTACTTCATCCTAAAACATTAAGTGAGATGGTTAAAAAATACAGAT
The DNA here is from genome assembly GCF_950295315.1 of Erinaceus europaeus. Classification (NCBI taxonomy): domain Eukaryota; kingdom Metazoa; phylum Chordata; class Mammalia; order Eulipotyphla; family Erinaceidae; genus Erinaceus; species Erinaceus europaeus. The sequence continues at coordinate 61,251,597 of NC_080179.1, read as the reverse complement.
CTTCTAAATACTTTTCTATGGCAATGAACTGTTTCTATTTAAGAGTGTCAGGAAATGATTGGTAACTTTTCTTAGTCTCCTAATCATACAAGTACTTTTCTATCCTGTGCATATATGCAATTTATTGATTCATTTATAACCCACTCTCATTTAGCATTATTGCTCTCAAAAATGAAGAGAAAATGAGTTGAAAACATAAATGAAGAGATGCATAGAAAAGCAAAGTAGAATTTCTGTTTTCAAATATTTCAAGGCTATAAAAAACAAGGAAGATTTATTATAAATACTTTCCAAGCAGAAAAATATTGAATATCATTTTCCTTCAAACTCCAACAGTAAAAGCTTTTCACATGAAAACACACACACATGCACACGCACACACACACACAAACACAAACACAACTTTATGTGTCACAGAGAAAATCTATATCTTTTTATTCTTGCTTTTTGTTAGAAGAAGAGAACTTCAAAGATTTGATATGTTGACTTTTAGGGTTAACTAGTATAAACTTTTAAAGTTTAAGCAACAATTAAATTACCTTTCTGATAGTCAAATAATTTAAATACTTGTACATATTTGAGCAGCTGTTGTTACCTCAAAATTACTTAGTAAATGAAGAATCTGAACTGCCACATTTCCTACTTTCCTTTGATATAATTTGATGATGTTTAAATAATTGCATTCAATAGAAAACTTTGTTAAAAAGTAATTTTGTTTGTTTGTTTTTGTTCTGATTAATATGTGGGTTGACTTGTAACTTCAGATGCAAGAACAATAAGAAATTACTTAAAGTCCAATATGGCTCACACACTCTCCTGAAGATGGATGGTAAATAATGGGGCATCACCCATTTGTTTTCTTCTCTTTCATCAGTTCATTATAAAGATTAATTAAGGGGCCAAGCAGTGGCACACCTAGTTTAGCTCACACACTGTAGTTCTCAAGGACCCAGGTTCAAACCCCTGGTCCCCACCTGCAGGGGAGAAGCTTCATGAGTGGTGAAGTAGAGCTTTAGGTGTCTCTATCTCTCTCCATCTATATCTCTCCCTTCCCTATCAAATTCTCTCTGTCTCTATGCAATAATAAATTAATTAAATTAAAAATAAAGATCAAGTAAAGGAATTTAAGATAGTTAAATCAGCATAGCAGTTTCCGAAGGCTAACAATTGGAGCATAAAATCTGCATATAATTCCACCACTGATAAGGAAAGTCTTCTGTAAGAAACATTCAAGTTCTATTCTAAGTAACATTTTTAGGGGATCTTAGCAGGTTGGATAGCTACAGTGGGCAGCAAAATATGCACCCCCTCGTTCATATTAGGCATCAATTTGCAGTGGTCAGTGGCTTTGGCACTCAGAAATTTAGCTCTTTTGACATGTAGTTACTTACAGCTATTTGCTGGCCATGGAGAATAATTAGTCCATGAGTTATACAAGCCTGTGGTCAATACAGCCTTGGTATACTGAGATATATTCTTTGGATATCCTTCCACACTGATATTGAAACTTTCAGCTAAATCATAGCAGCATGTAAATTCTCAACTTCCGTTTCCTTATAAAATGTTTTAATTTCCTTTGCATATGTTTTTTCCACTCTAATAAGATTATATATTTTAAACTTCCCAGACAATTCTATTTAAGGATTTGCAGGAAAAAAATAGGGCAGGGAGATATTCGTTGTTTAAAAGATCATTATACCCAAAATGAATGGGAAATCTTTACATCTTTATATCAGACAAAAGGCTAATAACCAAAATATATAAAGAGCTCACCAAACTCAGTAACAACAACACCAACAAGAACAACAACAACAAAAAAAAGCAACCCATCCAAGATTGGGGAGAAGATATGAACAGAATATTCACCAAAGAAAATATCTAAAGGCCAATAGACATGTTTAAAAAATGTTCCAAGATACTCGTTGTCAGAGAAATGCTAATAAAGACAATAGTGATAGATACCAATTCACTCCTGTGAAAGTGTCATGTGTCAGAAAGCACAGTAACAACAAATGCTGGAGAGGCTGCAGGGTTAAAGGAACCCTCCTGCATTGCTGGTAGGAATGAAAATTGGCCCAAACTCTGGGAAGAGTAGACTGGAGAACTCTTTTAAGTCTAGAACTGGACCTACCCTGATACTTGTCAATTCTCCTCCTACGGCTATATCCTAAAGAACCAAATACACTCATCCAAAACAATCTGTGTATACCTATATTCATAGCAGCACAATTTTTAATAGCCAACATCTGGAAGCAACCCAGGTGCCCAAACAACAGATGAGTGGCTGAGAAATTTGTGGTATATATACACAATGGAATACTACTCAGCTATTAACAGTGATGAATTCCCCTTCTTTAAGTGATCTTGGATGTAGTTTGAATGAATCTTATTAAGTGACATAAGCCAGAAAGAGAAGGATGAATATGGGATGGTGTCACTCATGGACAGAATTTGAGAAAATAAAAATAGAAGGAGAAACATGAAGTAGAACTTGGATTGAGTTTGGTGTATTGTACCAAAGTAAAGGACTCTTGGGTGGGGGTCTCTTTGCATGATGGTAGAGGTGGAACTAGGCTCCGGTTGAGGGTATTTTGCAAAAAAATTGAGAAATTTTACACATCTGTCAAACACTGTATTTGGCCACTAATACTCCGATAAAAATTAAAAGAAAAAGACTTTAATGCTTGAAGCTCAGAAGTCCCAGAATCAATCAGTAGCATCACCATAAGCAAAAGCTAAGCAGTTCTTTGGTAAGAAAATTATAGAAGTAGTTAAAAAAAACTATTAAGAAACAAAAAGAAAAAAATGAAATATATCTTCAAACAATATATGACAAGATATTTTTTTTAAGTAAAGACATCTGCATTAAGAAGTAATGCCTTGATGTTGAAAAGAAAGATCAGAAGAAAAAACACAAGTAGAACCTGAACTGGAGTTGGCGTATTGCACCAAAGTAAAAGACTCTGGGGTGGGTGGGTGGGGAGAATACAGGTCCAAAAAGGATGACAGAGAACCTAGTGGGGCTTGTATTATTATATGGAAAATTGGAAAATGTTTTTCATGTAGAAACTATTGTATTTACTGTCGAATGCAAAACATGAATTCCCCAATAAAGAAATTAAAAAGAAGAAAAATAAAAGCATGGTACAATAAAAAAAAAAAAAAGAAGAAGAAGCAGTGCCTTGGGGTCCAGGGAGTGGTGTATCTGCTTAAATGCACACATTACAATGCACAAGGACCCAGGATCAAACTTCTGGTACCCACCTGCAGGAGAAAACCTTCATGAGTGATGAAGCAGGGCTGCAGGTGTCTCTCTGTCTTTTCCCCTCTCTACCTGCCCATTTCAATGTCCCTCTTTATCTATCTAGTAACATATATATATATATGAACAATGCCTTGTTCAAGTACCTGTTCCCCCCTTGCAGGGGGAAAGCTTTTCGAGTGGTGAAGCAGATCTACAGTGTCTCTTTGTATCTCTTCCTCTCTATCTCCTCCTTCATTCTCCATATCTGAATGTCTCTATCCAATAAATAAATAAATATAATTAAAAAGTTTAAAAATCTTTAAAAAACAATGCCTTTAGGTATACAAAGGCATAGCATATATTTACAAATTCTATATGGAGATTAACAATCATTAAATATATCATACATCATATGTTTGTTAATCCAATCTACACATTTAGTTTCTTCTGTTCAAGCGAGAGGAAAAAAAATGAAAACAATTTAGTTCTGAAATATGTGTGAGCTTCTATTATCTCTTGTACCCTCCCTTTTTTTTACACTTTTGTCAAACAATGTTATTCATTCTCTCATGTATCTTATGCATATGTTAACCAGATAATTTTTCTCTAGATATGTAATTTAAATAGAGTCTGAAACTACATATGTGTGTATATAGAGAAATATACAAATATATAAAAGAGCAGAAGAAGACAAATTGTTGTATAAGAATTTCTAAGAATCATACAGAATGTTTTGGTAGCTTAGGGAGTTTTTTTAAAAGAAATAGGTATAAAACTTAAGGATTTAAAAATAACAGGATGTTGTAATTTAAGAAGATAAGAATTTGGCTACAGAATAAGAATAAGGACTATTCCAAACAGATTGTTAGAATATCTTTTCCCAGTGTCGAATTAGTATATTGTTTTCAAGGATATTCTGCTAATTCTAAGCATGAATTTATATAATGTTCGTAATTTGCAAAGGCATCATAATCATTGCTAAAGAGTATAACTAGAAAAGTGGGCTCTGAAAAACGTCTCTGCAGAGAGATCCGTCAAGGACAGTATTGCAGTTGTCAGGGCAAAGAAAATAACTAGTTGGACTTGTGCAGCAGTGGAAAGTCAGAGGAGATGACAGGGAAGCAATCATACAACTGCTGAGTTGAGTTGGTGCTGCCCTATGACCTGCAGAGGCTGAACTATTTGCAATCTACAAAGAGAAAGTTTGTGAATCCCTGGTTAAACTGCATTTCTAGAGGCAGAAGTGTTAAATTATGAGTGCAACTGAACCTAAGGGCAGTTTTACATTTTAGGATGGTTTATGAGCATATCTCTGATTAATCGAAGAAACATTAAAGATAATGGGAAAAAGAGCTAACTATGGAAAAGTCTCAAGACAAGAGTTAGTGGAATTAACTTTGCTAGAAAGGAGGACTCTTTTCCCTATACAGTTTGGAAAGATTAAGCTTATATTTAGATATGGATACATTTAGCAAAAGAAGATCGACTAGAACAATGCGTCTAGTGGCTTTCTTATTCTATAAGGCAGGAAGTAAAGTCATTTACGGAAGCTAAGAATTATGGGGAATTAGAAGCAGTTTGCAGAAAAAGGAAAAGCCTTTGGAAAACATTTTTTTAAGAGAATTCAGATAGGAAAATAGGTAAATAATCTTACAGTCTTTGTCTCTAGATGTTGAGGAATTTATAGACCATGTATTTGTAGTGGCATTTATCAACTCAGTTATATGATAGCTATTATTTTTCTTTCCAAATATATAAAGAAATAATCATAAGAGAACCCTATGTGGAAAGTGTTAAAATAGGTATTAACTTCAAGTAACTGACTTTGAGATAAACAGATATCAAGTGGTTATTGAATTTAAGATATTGTACTACATTCTTTTGAGAAAATAAAGATGCATTTATATCTTTCACAGAGCTTAAAATTGCTAGTAGAAGCAATATATGCATGAAAACAGAAGGCCAGAAAAGCCTACCAAGTGTAATCAGCCAAGGTTAAACAGTTTTTTTTAATCTTTTTTTTAATATTTATTTATTTATTTATTCCCTTTTGTTGCCCTTGTTGTTTTATTGTTGTAGTTATTATTGTTGTCGTCGTTGTTGGATAGAACAGAGAGAAATGGAGAGAGGAGGGAAGACAGAGAGGAGGAGAGAAAGATAGACACCTGCAGACCTGCTTCACCACCTGTGAAGCGACTCCCCTGCAGGTGGGGAGCCGGGGTTCGAACCGGGATCCTTATGCCGGTCCTTGTGCTTTGCGCCACCTGCGCTTAACCCGCTGCACTACAGCCCGACTCCCGGTTAAATAGTTTTTAATAAAGAAAAATCTTTATAATATAAATCTTTATATTAAAGTAAAAGTATGTGTCAACTATGGAAAACAAGTATTCATCTCTGAATACAGGATTTTTTTAATTGGGAGGTTGTTTATAGTACAGTCTTTTATTGCTATTATTACCTTTATTTATTACCTTTATTTATTGGATTGGGTAGAGACAGCCAGAAATCGAGGGGGAAGGGAGTGATAGAGGAGAGAAACAGAGACCTACAACACTGCTTCACCACTAGCAAAGCTTTCCCCTGCATGTGGGTGCAGGGGTTTTAAACCTGGGTCCTTGCACATTGTAACATGTGCTCTCAACAGGTGTGTCATCATACAGCCCCTTATAGTACAATCTTTAACACCCAGGCACAACCACTTAATCTCCCCTTTGTAGGTATCTGGGAGGAATATAGATTTCCTCCAGTCTTAGAATCTCTAGGGTAGGGCTCACTTTCCTGCATGCTTCTCTCAATTCATACCAATAATATTGCATCTGCCAATCCTAACCTAATCAAAGCAAGGAGTACCACCTCAGCATGCTTCACTTCAGACTGTGTCCACAGATGTCAGGCATGGAATGTCAACCCTTCAGCCTCATTACTCAGGTGAGACTTTTCCTTTTCCTTTCATAGGATTCTCTAATTCCATTCCAGGTGGTTCACTTCCTGACAAAGTCCCAAAACCTAGATATAGACCAGGTCCAGTGAGATAGAGCATATGTTCACATGTATACATAGAATAGGGCAAAATATATACCTGAAAGCAAAAGCACACAATAGGCTGCAGTAAGTCAATATAAAGTTCATAATGAGATAGTGTCTACTTAGACTTACATACCCTCCTCACCTACTTCCTATTATACTTCCCTCGCTCACTCCAAAGCTAATTTTATCAAAGCAAGGACTACAAAAGCTGAATAAAGCCAAGAAACTGGCACACTTTAATGATGACTCTTGAGTCACTATCAGGCCAAACCATCAGCTGGGGCCCTAGTCGGGGAGTCCTGAGATTCCCAAACAGACATGATGGGTCTAGACCTCAAAAAAAAAACCTCTCTCCATTGTTACTGGTCATCTCTATCAGGAATAATACAATAGACCCCTTTGTGGGCCTCCATAGGACCTTGCCCTCAACTTGGAGCAACAACAGTAGAGAATGTTCCATCCTCTGAAGGGAGGCTGGACAACATACTCTATGCTACACCTAAGGGAGATGGGTCCTGATATTTGGCAGCTTGGAACGTTCCTATTCATGACCACAGATTTGAGCTCATATCTAGAGGGATGCAGAGGTCACATAGGCTCCTAAGCTGAATATGGGCCTCTGATCAGATCAAATCGATTTACAGTCAACAATATTTATAAACTTTTCCCATATTTTGGAGCTGCTCTCTTACATAATTCAGTTTTCTGGTCCTTTTTCCAACCATGACATCATCTCCCCAGACAATAACTTGAATCTTCTTGCATATTAGACTTCAGGCTCAGGGAAAAAAAAAAAAGAAAGAAAAAAACTAGTATAGCCACAGACCTTTTGAAATATTACTAAAACATGCCAACGATCTATCTACAGAACAGAGATGCTCCCAACTCCTCATCTGCACTATTCCAGCCTTTAGGTTCATGATTAGTCAACAATTTGTTTGGCTTTATGTGTTAACTCTTTTCAGCCACCAGGTTCCAGCTGCTAGCATGATGCCAATCAGAATTCCCTGGACAGGCACCCCACCAATATGTCCTGGAGCTCCAATTCCCCAGAACCCTGCCCCAATAGGGAAAGAGAGAGGCAGTCTGGGAGTGTGGATTGACCTGTCAACACCCATATTCAGCGGAGAAGCAACTACAGAAGCCAGACCTTCCACCTTCCGCATCCCACAATGACCTTGGGTTCATACTCCCAGAGAGTTAAAGAATAGGAAAGCTATCAGGGGAGGGGATGAGACACGGAATTCTGTTGATGGAAATTGTGTGAAGTTGTACCCCTCTTTTCCTATGTTTTTGTCAGTGTTTCCTTTTTATAAATAAAATTTTAAAAAATGCTTAAATCATGGACAATATTCATAAGATATGCTTAAATCATGGACAACATTCATATGAATAAAAAATATAATCCTGTTAAAAGTGATAGGAATAAAAGTAAAAAATAGGACCTATGCTTAATTTGTTTCATACATAATTATGCACAAGTTTGTCATTATTATATCAGGACTATCACTAAAAGGATAAATAGTACATATTTGCCCTACAGAAGGCCATATTTTTTATTTGTATAAATAGAAGTCATTCTCTCATATAAATCACTCTAAACAAGTAATTAGTGGTACATTAAGAGTCTGTTTAGCAAACTACTTTTACATAAAACTACAACCCTTCAACTACTTAAATATATAATTCCATACATTTTTGATATGCATAAAATCTTAATGGGGAGTCAGTTCTTTTAATATCTCTACTCTAGATTATAAACTCATATATCACTGACTGATATATTTATATAGCTCCAAATAAAACATTATATAGTATATTTAAAAAAACATAATATATTTCTACATGTCTCTTTTCTATTGAATTTTAACTTTTTTACTGTCATCAACATAGAGATTGTAAGGAGCTTTAAGTATCCACTTTAATGAATTACTTATATAACTATAATCTGAAATTAAATGTAGAATAATGCCATCTTTTTACAATTTTTATTACCTTTATGTATTTAGTAGACAGTCAGAAATCAAAGACACAGGAACACCTGCAGCACTGCTTCAACCACTTGCAAAGCTTTCTCCCAACCAGGCTTCCTCAGGCAGAAGACTCCACCAGTATGTCCTGGAGCCCCGCTTCCCCAGAGCCCTGCCCCACTAGAGAAAGAGAGAAACAGCCTGGGAGTATGGATCAACCTACCAACACCCGTGTTCAGTGAGGAAGCAATTACAGAAGCCATACTTTACACCTTCTGTGCCCCATAGTGACCCTGGGTCCATACTCCCAGAAGGATAAAGAATAGGGAAGCTATCAGGGGAGGGGATGGGATATGGAGTTCTAGTGGTGGGAATTGTGTGAAGTTGTACCCCTCTTTCTTATTCTATGGATTTTGCCAGTGTTTCCTTCTTATAAATAAAATTTTTTTAAAAAAAGCATTCTTCCTTCAGGTGGGGACCAGGGGCTCGAACCTGGGTCCTTGAACTTTGTAACATGAGCACTCAACCAGGTACACCACTTCCTGGTGCCTAGAATACCATCTTTAGAAAGTTGTTTTCATCCCTCTTGTCAATGCTCTTGACAAAAGTAAGCATTGTATTTACTTTTATTATAATTCCTTTAGATGTTAATTTTGGTCAAAACTAATTTTTGGAAAATTAATTCTATAAAATCTGGTATTTTTTGTCTTTAACAGCCAGCCACAAAGATAACAGAGATTATTTCCATGTAAGTTTCTCTCCCTGACTTTCCACAATGACTAAGTTCACTAGATAATTGTCATTGGCATTATCTCATCTGGTGTTGTGCTGTGTGGACCAGACATAAAAAGTCCCATTTAATGGCAAGCCTTCAAAGGCATTACTCAAGAGTCATGATCATGTTCTAATTATTGTGGGGTGTGTACTGAATTTAAAATAAAGTCAGATGCTTTGAAGGCAAAGAAAGCCTACAATCCATGCCCTTAAGTTAATGAACATAAAAATTCAAGGTTTATGCACTGATGACAACTACAAGAGCATTGTTAAAGTAATAACCATACTCTTCTCATTTAACAGTGATGCTTTTGTTAAATGGATTCACAGAAGTTTTGGCAGATTGAACACACAAACAGGGAGAGAGAGAGAGAATAATGACTTTCAATCAGTGATGAAAAATGACACCATTGACTTCATTTTAATGTAGCTTGTAATACTTTCCAGACTTAAAAACACAAAAAACAAAGTCTTGATAAAGTATTAGATTCTTGCAAAATGCAACCACAGACAGTGCTTTCTGAATGAAGAACTAAGTTCTTGATTTACTTATTAATAAATAGAAAATGTTCCATAGCATCTGCTTCAAGATTGAAGAAGTTCAGAGAGATATGTAGTGATGCAGTCAATAGAGCTTATATGTTATAATGAGCAAGGAGGCAGGTTCAAGGTCCTAGTCTCCATCTACAAGGGAAAAGTTTCATAATCGGTGAAGCAGTGCTGCTGATGTCTCTCTTTCCCTTTCTCTCTCTATAATTCTCAAATTCTTTCTGTCTCTATTAAATATAGATGTATTTAAAAAAATCAAAGATATGTTGGATGAATTTGACCATTTCTGTATTAATGAATTATATCTAAGTGTTGGGAAAATGAGTTAAGACATTCTCATTGGGGGGGTCGGGCAGTGGCGCAGTGGGTTAAGCGCATGTGATGCAAAGTGCAGGGACCCGTGTGAGGATCCCGGTTCAAGCCCCCAGCTCCCTACCTGCAGGGGAGTTGCTTCACAGGCCACCGGTGAAGCAGGTCTGCAGGTGTCTTTCTCTCCCCCTCTCTGTCTTCCCCTCCTCTCTCCATTTCTCTCTGTCCTATCCAACAATGAACAACATCAATAATGGCAATAATAATAACCACAAGGAGGCTACAACAATAAGGACAACAAAAGGGGAAAAAAATGGCCTCCAGGAGCAGTGGATTCATGGTGCAAGCGCTGAGCCCAGCAATAACCCTGGAGGAAAAAATAAATAAATAAAGATATTCTTACTGATAGAATTGAACTGAGGACTCCTTCACTGAGAAGACATTTATTTAGCCCTTATTATGAAGACCTATACTAAAATACTACAAGGGAAACAAAGAAAGTGAGGATTTCTTTCTTTTTTAATTTTTTTTAAATTAGCTTTATTCATTGATTGGATAAAGAAATTTAGAGGGAAGGGAGATATAGAGAGGGGGAGAAAAAGGGAGACACCTGTAGCACTACTTCACCACTTGCAAAAAGCTTACCCCTGCAGGTGAGGATGAGGGCAAGGATTTATGGAACCTGGATCCTTGTGCATTGTGACATGTGCGCTCAACCAGATGCACCACTACCCAACCCAAGGGTAAGAATTTTTCCCTCAGACATGATTTATTGGAGCAAGGAAAGCAAAATACACCAGAGACAAGACATGCTAAAATCTCTGCAAAAACTTGAAAATAGAAGTTAGTAATGAGTGTCCTCATTTTAGAATTCCCAGGAACTTTCATTTTAAACATCAGTTCTTCAACTACCCCTCCTTACAGCATCCATGAAACACTCTGAACATAGCTATTATCCAATGGCCCCATCTCCTCTCTGAGTGTACTATATACTGTCTTTAGCCAGAGTGTTTTCACTGGACAATGTTTGTTTCATTGCTCAGTTCATTATTACCTTGTACAGTGAGTGAGTTTGAAAAAGTTACCATACTACATTTTAATTATGGATATTAGTTGCACGTACTCATTCTCCAGCATGATTTAAATTTCTATGTCTAAGTATCATAGTGCATTGAGGTGGCATGGTCAAGATTGTTTTCACTTCTATAAAAAGTGTAATGTATTAAGTTTAGTATCCACCCGGAGGGAGAAAGCTTTGTAAATGAACAGAACAGAATCCCAAAACAAAAATCACTCTTTTAATTAAAGGAGGGAGGCATTACTGATGAGGTGCTTCCAAAATTATTGGAATGACTGTAGGGGTTCAGGTTGAAGCTATTTCTGCACATACCTACTTTAGGTTTAAACTGCCCCAGTTTCTGTATAGAGAAAAGGCAACAGTTCCTGCTGCTAACTATTCTGTTGCTTCCACAGGATTTCACTCACACAGACCTGGTACCCTTCTACTAGTCTGTAATGTCCGTCCTTGACAGCAAATCAAATATTGCTTAGCAATTAGCCACTCTTGAGAAGATGACTGCTACCTTATTCTGATTTTCAGTATTCCACAAAATGCTTAGGGTGAATGAGTAGGAAGAGAGTAGACTAGACAATGAAAGAGCTAGTCCAGGCACAAGCAATCAAGATTTTATTCATTATTCTAAAATTCCCAAAGCTATACATTTTAAAGAAGTTCTAAAGTAACATCTTGTGGCTCTGACTGGATAGGAATTAAAACATGGGCTAAACTAGTTGAATGGTTATGTTTTTAAATCTCTGTTTCTCTACCCAATTAAATATGACCAGTGAAGGGTAGAATAACATGCCCTCCCAAAATATGAAACTTCTGCAAAAGGAGCATTTTGAACTGAAAACATATAAGGGACGGTAGTACATAGAAGAACTCCCTACTACACTCCACCCCCAGTTTGCTTAAAAGCAGCACATTAATTTACACGTCTTAATTTCTTCATTTTCCATTTAAACAATGGACAACATTTATGCAACAGAGACAAATGTAGACCCTATCAGCCTACAGATGGCCCTAGTAGAATAAACACAACAAAATGTACCACAAGACTTTTTATTGTTGTTGTAGTTCTTACTGTTCTTGTTATTTTTTTTTAATTTTTTATTTAAAAAAGGATTAATGAACAAAAACATAAGGTAGGAGGGGTACAACTCCACACAATTCCCACCACCCAATCTCCATAACCCACCCCCTCCCCTGATAGCTTTCCCATTCTCTATCCCTCTGGGAGCATGGACCCAGGGTCGTTGAGGGTTGCAGAAGGTAGAAGGTCTGGCTTCTGTAATTGCTTCCCCGCTGAACATGGGCGTTGACTGGTCGGTCCATACTCCCAGTCTGCCTCTCTCTTTCCCTAGTAAGGTGTGTCTCTGGGGAAGCAGAGCTCCAGGACACATTGGTGGGGTCTTCAATCTAGGGAAGCCTGGCCAGCATCCTGGTGGCATCTGGAACCTGGTGAGTGAAAAGAGAGTTAACATACGAAGCCAAACAATTTGTTGAGCAATCATGGATCCCAAGCTTGGAATAGTGGAGAGGAAGTGTTAGGGAGGTACTCACTGCAAACTCTAGTGTACTTTGGCTTTCAGGTATATATTTTGCAGTAGTTTATAGATACATGTGAACATAAGCTCTCTCTCACAGAAACTGGTGTATATCTAGGTTATGGGACTTTGTTAGAAAGTGAACCACCTGAGATGGGATTAGAGTATACTATAAAAGGAAAGGTCTCACCCGAGTAATAAAGCTGAAGAGTTGTCATTCCACACGTGAAGTCTCTGGACACAGTCTGAGGTGAAACATGTTGAGGTGGCAATCGTTGCGTTGGTTAGGTTGTGATCGGCGGATGCAATATTATTTGATATGGATTGGGAGACGCATACGGGAAAGTGGGCCCTATCCAAGGGTTCCAGGACTGGGTGAAGTAGAGGCTCTATAGTGGAGATGTAAGGTTCCTGCTGTCTTAGGGTTCAAAAAGACAATCGATAGTTAATGTTATCATCACATTATTTGGTAATTGGGTTAACTTTGAAAAGTCCTTTTGTTGTGGTTTGCTGTACAGTATCCAGTATCTTGTATATAGCTGTGCTACTGTTCTTGTTATTTATGACGTTGTTGTTGGATAGGACAGAGAGAAATGGAGAGAGGAGGGGAAGACAGAGAGGGGGAGAGAAAGATACCTACAGACCTGCTTCACTGGTGGCCTGTGAAGTGACCCCCCCTGCAGGTGGGGAGCCGGGGACTCAAACCAGGCCACAACATTTGTATTTCCAGCTATGGAAGATAAAAGTTCCTTCCAACTCTGACTACATATTCCCAGAAAATAATTTTGAGCCCACCTCTATATTAACTATCAAACTCAAGCAAAATTTACCTAGGTTGTGTTCCCCTACGAACATACTTAAAATAGACTTCCTAGCTTTTCTCCACCCTAATGTCCACTATTCTCATATGTTCTATTCCTATTTCTTGGTTTCTGTTTATTGTTTAATTTTATTGTTTTGTCTTTTTTTATATCTTACTTCCTTTCAGCCAAGATGTTTTAAATGCTACTAAGATTCAGTCTTGACTTCCGTGGGCAGATGACCTCACCAATTTGTCCTGGAATCTCACTTCTCCAGAGCCTACCTTAGGGAAAGATAGAAATAGGCTAAGGGTATGGACTGACCTGCCAATGCCCATGTCCAGCAGAAAAGCAATTATAGAAGCCAGAACTCTCAGCTTCAACACCCAATAAGCAATTTTGGTCTATATCCCCAGAGAGGTGGAGGAATATTAGGGAAAGATGACCAGAGGGCACTAAACTCCAATTCCATCAAGACCCAGAGAGAAAAGAGAATAAAGGAAGGACATTTGGAAGTAGACGTGACTTAGTAAGGAAAAGAAGACAGGACCATTATAAAATGGGCAAATATATACAAATATAGATATAGAAATAATCAGTAATAGTCACACATATTTGTGACATTGGGAGGACTACTGCAGTTTTTTATGGAACTCTGGTGATGGGAACAGTGTAGAATTAAACTCCTCTTGTCCCATAATTTCTGTAAATCAATATTAAATCATTAATAAGAAGAAAAAAGTTCCTTCCAGTGTCCAGTCAGTGGTATACCTGGTTGAGCATATATGCTACCATGAACAAGGACACAGTTTCAATCCCCTGGTCCCTACATGCAAGGGGAAAGTTCCAATGTCAGTGAAAGAGTGATGCATTACTCTCTCTCTCTCTCTCTCTCTCTCTTTCCCCTCCCCCTACTCAAGTTCTCACTATCCTATCAAATTAAAACAAAGAACACCTAATAAGTAAATAAATATTTTTATGAGAAGTCTTAGGTTTAAAATTAAAAAAAGATTCCTTCCTTTTGATTTATTATTTCTTTACTTGTTTATCATTCTTTGCTGTAGATACTATATAAAATGGAGTTCTATGCCATCTGTCAGTATTTATTTTTCTGGAGTACCTCTCACTTAAACATGAGATACACATGATGATAAACTTCTGTTTATTTTTTTTTAATTTTGTTACAGGGAAACAACTAAAAAATCAAAAGAGTAGATGGAAAGATTTTTTTTTTCCTCTAAGTAACCATCAATTTGTTTGATTTCAAAGTGACCTCATTGAGCATATTGTGGGCAATACAGTGCAAAGTATTAGAATGCCAAATGTCACACAAGTCAGATTCATAGAACTAAATATCTTCCCAATTATAATCTTCCTAGATATTTATATTCATAAATAAATTTTTAAGATTAAAAGACAGGGGCTGGGCAGTAGCACAGCGGGTGAAGTGCACATGGTGCAAAGCACAGGGACCTGCATAAAAATCCTGGTTTGAGCCCCAGGCTCCCTACCTGCAGGGAGGGCTCTATTCACAAGTGGTGAAGCAGGTCTGCAGATGTCTGTCTCTCCCCCTCTCTGTCTTCCCCTCCTCTCTCAATTTCTTTCTCTGCCCTATCCAACAACAAAAACAACTGTAACAACAACAGCAAAAACGAGGTAGCAAAATAGGAAAAGTGGCTTCCAGGAGCAATGGATTCATAGTGGAGGCTCTGAGCCCCAGCGATAACCTTGGAGGCAAATAAATAAAGTTGTAAAAGTTTGGCTAAAACTTGAAATATGTGAAAAAAATTTAGTGTTAAGATACTTTCTGATATTTGATTATATGATGATTGTGCTCATATAAATAATAATAATCAATAGTTCCATAATTCTATATTTATTTTATTTTATTTCTTTATTTTTTTTCCATTTATTTATTCCCTTTTGTTGCCCTTGTTGTTCTATTGCTGTGGTTATTATTGTTGTTATTGATGTTGTCCTTGTTGGATAGGACAGAGAGAAATGGAGAGAGGAGGGGAAGACAGAGAGGGGGAGAGAAAGACAGACACCTGCAGACCTGCTTCACCACTTGTGAAGCAACTCCCCTGCTGGTGGGGAGCCTGGAGCTCCAACCCAGATGCTTATGCTGGTCCTTGAGCTTTGTGCCATATGTGCTTAACCCGCTGAGCTACTGCCCAACTCCATTTTATTTAATTTCTACTAGAGTTACCACTGGAGTTTAATTCCAGCACTACAAATTTACTACTCCCAGCAGCCATTTCTTTTTTGTTTGTTTGTTTGTTTGTTTGTTTGTTTTATTTTGATAGGCCAGAGAGAACTTGAAGGGGTGGAGGAGGGAGAGAGAGAAAGATAACTGCAGATCTGCTTCGAAGCTCCTGAAGGAGCTCTATGCGGATGGGGAGGGGGGGCTCTAACCCAGATCCTTGCACCTGGTATCATGTGGGCTCAACCAGATTACTTTCCTCTCATATCCCCTACATTTGCTTTTTTAGAAATGTATTCTCATCTCCTGATAGAAGTAGTGAATTTTATGTTTGGTATTTTGGATAATTGACTTATGACTCTTGGGATGGATGAGCACAACTGATTATATCCTTCTTAAATTTGTCTCAGATCAAAGAAAGAAGTTCAATGATATCTACTATACTTAAAACATATAGATAGGTTTTTATGTAGTATAGTCTATTTTAATTGTAACTTTTTTTTTGCCTCCAGGGTTATTGCTGGGGCTCAGTGCCTTCACGATGAATTCACTGCACCTGGAGGCTATTGTATTCCTTTTTGTTGCCCTTGTTATTATTATTATTGCTATAGCTGTAGTTATTTTTGGATAGGACAGAGAGAAGTCTAGAGAGGAGGGGAAGACAGAGTGGGAGAGGGAAAGATAGACTCCTGCAGACCTGCTTCACTGCTTGTGAGGTGACTCCTCTGCAAATGGGGAGACTGGGCTTGAGCTGGGATCCTTATGCTGGTCCTTGAGCTTCACTTCATGTGTGCTTAACCAGTTGTGCTACCGTCCAGCCCCCCATTGTAAGCTTTTCTTTATAAACTGAAAGCTTCTGAATTAATTGAAAAACAATAGAATTCAGACTTTCTTTTTTTTTTAACTTTGACCCTTGGTCAACTGTTTTGTATTATTTATTTATTTTAAAGATATAGTTATTTATTTTCATGAAAGAAAAATCAGAGAAAATGACTAGAGCACTGCTCAGCTTTGACATATGACTGTGTCAAAGATTGAAAGGGGATTTCTTTGACTTTGGGAAGGCAAGTCCTATGCTATAACACTAAGTATTTTCCCTGGCCCTTTTTTACATTACTTAGTACATAAGTTTTCAGAAATAAATTTTGATATTTTTAATGAGCATACAAAAAAAACTATGACATATTTTTATTCTTTATTGTTTTACTTTGTTGGTATGCAACTTTTTAAATTTTTTAAAATTATCTTCATTGATTGTATACAGACAGCCAGAAATCCAGAGGAAAGGGGGAGAGGGAGAGGGAGAAAGAGACCTGCAGACCTGCTCACCACTTGCAAAGCTTTCCCCCAAGGGTTCGAACCCAGGTCTTTGCATAATGTAACACGTGTACTCAAACAGGCGTGCCACCACCTGGCCCCTTCAACAAGTTTTATAGGAAACTTTGAGTAAAAATCTGCCCTTGTAAATCAAGTGTATTTACAGATTTTCAAGCATTATCAACCTAAACTTGGGGGCGGGGCTAGGAGAATGATGAGCCTTTTTATCACCTCTTCTAGGATTTGGGGATATTTTATTTCTAGGTGTTGTTGCATTTGTAGAGGTTGCTGACCCTTTCAGAGCTTTTATATTCTGTGAGCCACAGGTACAACTGAGCTGAACTGATTTAGCATCATAAACAAAGGAAATGACTAATCATTTACTGTTTCCTTTAACTGCTGGGAGCCCCTGCTGGTCTCTGCCATCCCTGCTAGTTTTGAAGTGATAATGTAAGGGTAGTCTGTTAACAAACTCCTGAAATCTATAATTTTCGAGCTAGAAAGGACATTAAAGATCACTAACCACTCCCCTCTCATTACAGATAAGGAAACTGAGGTGTTTTAAGGCAAGTGACCTTGCACTAACTCTAAGGATTGGTTATTTGCAGTTCCTGGATATCTGAATTACCCAGAGCCTTTGACTAGATTTGCCTAGGCCATGAGGTTTCAGTCCAAAGATAGTGAAGTTCCACCTCATTCTAGGATCATTAAAATTGTCCATTTCTTACTCCTTAACTCTAGAAATCTCTGGATCTGATCAAATAAAGTATTACCACTGGGTCCTACAGAACTGAAAGGAAGAAACTATTAAATTAAAAAAATTTAAAAAAAAAACTTAAAAGTTCTCAGGTATCTGAGATACTTCTCTCTCTAAATACCTAAACATTTGCTGAGACACATTAACTGATAAATGGAGATAATGACACATTAACTGATAAATGGAGATAACTGATAATGGAGAGAGGGAGAAGAAGGGAGGGGAGATAGGAGGGAAGGAGAGAGACAGAGAGAGAGAGAGAGAGAGAGAGTTCATTGATAAGTTATAGTCCCTAAAATGTATGACTGTGGTTCCAAAGGACTCTGTATTCTGTTGACCCTGCCTTATATTTCTGTCAGAGATTTAAATCTGGTCTCTGATTTAAAGTAGTTTATTCAATCTTAGGAACATTTTTAGAGATTTGAGATGACATTTTTTAAAAAGTTTGTTATTAGGAGATTAATGATTCACAGTCCACTGCAAAATACAATAGTTTGT
Organism: Erinaceus europaeus; assembly: GCF_950295315.1. NCBI lineage: Eukaryota > Metazoa > Chordata > Mammalia > Eulipotyphla > Erinaceidae > Erinaceus > Erinaceus europaeus. The sequence continues at coordinate 61,233,542 of NC_080179.1, read as the reverse complement.
ACATGTATAACATTTCCACATAACAATACAACCCCCACTAGGTCCTCCTCCACCATCATGTTACAGGACCTCAACCCTCCTCCCAACCCTACAGTCTTTTACTTTGGTGCAGTACACCAATGAGATGACATTTTTGATACAATTATTAGGATACTTCTGAGGGGGATATGAAACTACTCTAAATCTATTATGTAGGAAAGGGTCTCTCTGAATGAAAACTAATTCAGTTTTGCACTTTTCACTGTGAAGCTGAGCATAGAGGTAGCTGAAAATATATTACTAATTTTAAGAAAAGAAAATTGGGTCAGATGGTCATAAGATTAATCTGGTTGTTCACTCACCTGTATGGGACATAGCTTTGCAACTAAGCATTTGAATAATGTGACATTTGCATACCTAATACAGAGGGCACTGGGATTTCAGTTTATGACTCCATACATATAAAAACTATTAATTTAACTTCCAAATACCATTTTTCTTCTCTTAAGTTGAAGATACATCAAGATTTCATGGGACACTTTAAAAAAATTCTGTATGGAATAGAAATATATATATATATGATTCTCTCCTAAAATAAGCAGACCTCTCCTAAAATAAGTCAGACCTTCTATGATTCAGTATGCATTTGCAACATTTTGAAGGTCAGAATACTACTTAAAGTTACTTGAAAGCTAAATAATTTTACAGTTCCATATAGCTCAACTGCAAGGGTGAATATTTTGCCAACCAGCATTAAGCCCAACTCCCACCAAAGGAAGCTTTGGTGCTGTGGTGTCTTTCCTGCACTCTATTCTGCATCTCTCTTTTTATATGTTTACCTGGCAACAACAATAACAGGAATTTACAATTCCAGGAGAAGAGCTTCTTCTGAACAGCTACTCAGACCAATTTGATACTGTGTATATGCCAATCATATATTTGCTTCTCAGAGGTTCTTAGAAACCAAGAGTTTAAAATGCAATGGCATCTGTGGGGATTGTATTTTTATCTGTCTTATTCATAGTCATTCAGTTGAATGGTAGAGGAGCCAGGCAGTGGTGCACCTGGTTAAGAGCACACATTACAGTGCACAAGGACCCAGGTTCAGGGCCCTTGTCCCCACCTACAGGAGGAAAGCTTCATGAGTGGTGAAGCAGACGTCTCTCTGTCTTTCTCCTTCTCTTTCTCTCCTCCCTTTCTAAATTTCTGTCTCTATTCAATAATAAATAAATAAAAATATGTTTTAAGAAAGAGTTCATTAATTTAAAAAATAATGGTAGGGTTGATAATGTTATACCTTCACACCAATCACATTATTAAACGTGTATCTATTATAGACTTTTTTAGTCTAAACTCACCCTAAACTTTTTCACAATGGAGGACACCAAATAAATTATTGCTTTTTATCATTGTCACTCTACTGAACAGAATTATTTAATTGTGTGGATAAGTCATTAAGATATTTCTAGTAAAAAGCTTACATATTGTTTACTCTCTGTTAACTTCATGATATGTTCAAATTAAGTATCTGGGTTATCATTATATAACTTATGTGATAGTCACAAGAGCTCATTTGTATTTCATTAAACCAAATAAGTACTTTTATAATTTTATGTAATTTCCAGAATATTAAACAGCAAGCTCAGTATCAAAGTTTAGAGTACTCATACATGCTCATATATATTTGTTTGTTAATTTAAAAAAATGTGTCTATTCCTTAAGGCATGATATGTAAAGATTAGTGATAATAAATTTTCTGTTTTGAATTTTTAGTTCTTTAATTCTTAGAGAAGGTTGCTTTTACATGTAAATTATTTACAACTATGACACTAATGATTTTATTTGTAGATAGATTCCATCTATCTACAATTTGGAGAGCTGTTCGGGCCAGGTGGTAGAGCATCTGGTTGAGCGCACGCATTACAAAGCATAATGACCAGGGTTCAAGCCCCCGATAGATACTTACCTGCAGAGGGAAAGCTTTGGAAGTGGTGAAGTTTCTGGAGGTGCCTCTGTATCTTTCCCTCTCTATCTCCCCCTTTCTCTCAATTTCTGGCTATCCACATTTTTGTCTCTATTCAATAAATAAATAAAGATGATAAAAAATAAAAAAGATAGATATCTAAAAAAAAATCAGTTTCACAAAAAGTAAATTTTTAAAGGCATGAGTTCTTTCTTTCCTTCTTTCTTTCTTTCTTTCTTTCTTTCTTTCTTTCTTTCTTTCTTTCTTTCTTTCTTCCCTTCTTCCTTTCCTTATATTTTTCCTGTGGTCCACATGGTTCATTGCTTATGTACAGATGGAAAGAGAGACAGAGAATCAGAGAAAGAGAGAAGACAAAAAAGAGTCTTCCACTGTGCTGGGGACTGTCACTGTCGGCCTCAACAACGACAAGGACACCAGAGTCTTCTTCCTCAATTCCCTTTATTTCCTTCTTATGGCCACCTTAAGTACCTTTCACTGTTACATAGTCAGCCAATGGGCATTAAGCAAGCATACAACATTCATAGATCATGCAGCCTTCTACCAATCATAAAACAGTTCACGTGTACAGCACACAGTCTGTGAAGTTGGATCGTCCAACTTCCGCAAAGTTGTTTACCACTTTACTGGTTTAGCCACCACGTGGCCAGCGCCATCTTAGGGGCGTGATGTGCAGTGTCATTATGGCTCTCGACAGGAACTGGACTGGGCACTTTGAGCAAATATTTAACAAAGAAGGTATGTGTCCTCTTTGCAAACTCTAAGACAAGTGTTCTTATCACTAAAAATTTATGCAATTTTTTTTAAGTAAGCTCAGATAAATGAGTGATATTATTTCATGGTGATACTTTCCTCTCACTGTCATTTGAGTAATCAAGCATCACCTTATTAGTATTAAGTACTTTTCCTTGTGATATAATTTAGAGCAACAAAAAATATTCTATAACTATCACAATCTAGCATGCCCTGACAATTTGTAGTTTGGTTTACCATGGGCCACCATGTCATTATTTTTATGTCCTTTGCCAATTTGGAGCTTAAAGGTTGTTCTGAGTTCATTTTCCCTATGACCTAGTATATCATAATCATCTTTTTTTTTTCATTCCAAACTGCACACTGTATGTCAGTGTCCTTTCTTGCAATTTGTATAATACATTCTGCCAATTAGAGGCACAGAAGGTTAACCTGACAATTTAGTTGTGTTATAGCTGGCTTTACTTGTAATAAGATTGATTGAATGCTTGAGTTGATTCAATCATACACTAAAATCATGAAAGGGATAAGAGCATTTACTTTCAATAAAATTGGACTGTTTTTATACCTTTAGAATTGACATACCTTGAAAAGTGCCCTTCATTATAGATTTTCTTTTGTATGGGTGCCAGTAGTAGCCTTGTGTGCTTAATTCTGAGGGAACAGGTACAGTAAGGTGGGGAAGGAAAGACTGCACTTGGAAGTCATAGTGAGTCATTTTTCATTTCATTAAGTATGAGGTTTGAAACTGTAAATAAGACAAGTGTACTTTCTTCCAATATGTAAAACATAATTGTTTTATATTAATTAATTTCTTTAATACATATTTAATTCTAGGTGATGACTTAAAATTTTTGAATTTTAAATGTTATCTTGTTAATTTTATTGGTGGTGGTGCTTTAGTTTTTCAGAGAGACAGAGAAGAAAAGATACATAGTAATAGTAACTAAGCTACTTCCAGTGCACTAGGGACTAATGCAAACCTGGATCACCACATATCAAAACGTGAACTTTTTTTTTCTGGTCCTCAAATGTTATCCTTTAATATCCTTTCTTTTATTTTGGTCACAGTAGTTGTTTGTGTATAATATAGAGTAGAGTAGCGGGGAGAGAGAGTGTCCAAATGTCCTTCCCCACAAACGTTCACAAATACAGCCAATAAAATTTGGAAATTTTGCCATGGAATTACTTTTCAAATATGTAAATTATATTAATGACTTTTGAAAAATATTTCTTCAATAAAATAATTTTCATTTGTAAAGAACTATATGCATGTAAGTTTGTTACAAGTCACATTCTAATGTAAAGACTTATGATTTACTTTAGGTATTCAGAAACATTTTTTTATTTTAAATAACTGCTATCTGTATATACAGAATAGCAATCTTTTTTTCTTTATCAGATGAACAGTTTAGGTCTTAATAAGCCACTTTAAGTTAAAAAAAGATTTGAATATAGTCGCATGATCTGCTGAGGAAATTCCCTCTGATAAGCATATGACTTGCTTCTTTTTTTTTTCTTTTTCTTTCTTTCTTTTCTTTTTTTTTATGAGAAAGATAGGAGGAGAGAACCAGACATCACTCTGGTACATGTGCTGCCAGGGACTGAACTCAGGACCTCCTCATGCTTGAGAGTCCAATGTTCCATCTACTGCACCACCTCCCGACAACATCTTATGACTTGCTTCTTCCTCTCCCTCAGCTTGATTTTTCTTTGCAAGAAGCTGTTCCTAGCAATCCTATTTAAATAATATTTTTTTAATTGCAATCAATCCCTTTAAATTTTTTTCTTCATATCAATGATACAGATTACATTAATTTTCTGTTTCTATCTTCTCATTATAATATGAACTGCAGGAAGTCAATGAATCTTATTGTATTGTTTCTTTCCATTTCTCTAGGATCCGGGTCAATGCATGCCATATAGTAGGTATCCAATAGATAATTATGAAAGGATTGAGAAAATCTCTTTTGCATTTTGTGCCTCGTAAATAACTTGAAGTCTATGAATTTATTGCTTTTCTTGAAATCACACAAATATATTATTTTATTGACTTGAAATTTCAAGTTCACTTTCATAATCCAATATAATTTATGTGTGCACATATGCTTAGTTGTATAACTGAAAGATTAAGAATGCTGCAAAATAAATATGTCTCTGGATTCCTTGTTGTGAAGTTTCTGGCAAAAAAAAAAAAGTGATTTTTAGGATGCTGTACATTTTTTTGTCTTATCATCATGACACGATTTTCTTACATTAATATAAAACATGTAGAAATAATTTTCTCTGACACTGATGAAAAGGTAACTAAAACAGTTTTTTCTTGTCATATGGGTATATTTATTCTTTGGGAATATATTTATATTATATATTTGATATTCTCCATGGCATTTTTCAGAGTTGTTGACTAATTTCCAGTTTGGGAGATATCTTAAGCCTTGCTGTGGTATTGTGAATAGAGTAAAATAGCAAGTAAATGAACACTGAAGCTTATTCATTTATTTTGTGTGAAAATTCATGAAAAATTATGAGCAAATGCATGGCTGTATATTGAGCTTAGTACTTAAAAATAAAAGTCACAATGCAGTTAATTCTTCTGGTTGCTAAGGGGCCTTCTGTATCCAAAGTGAAAATTTCTGAAAGCACAAAGCCTGCTATGTATTCTTTTTAATTGACCGATTTTCAATTTGCAAACACATAGACTCTCAGGGGGACATAAACATGTCTTTCTGAAGAACAAATCAGATCAGGCTAATCGAATTCCCTCTGTGATGGAATGACAAAACTTGTAGTTAAAAGGAAAGCAATAGATATTAGATCTTTATTTCAGTCTGGCTTTTAATCCAGTTTCATATGGCATTAATCAGGGAACCGGAAAGCAGAGCTGAGAAACCTGCTATTAGAAGATGGGTGTATAACTGCTTGGAAGGTCACACTCTTAAGTTATTAATTACTTCAGGCTGCTTTGAAGGGTAGGAGTAGTTATTGAGTTATGCTACAGAATCTGTCCTAGGCCAATTACTAAATCTTTATCAGTGACTGAGACAATCCACTGCAACTGCTTTTACCACTTAAGACCACAGATGGTATAAAGTCAACAACAAGTTGGAAGGATTAACTGTTACTCAAGAAAACTTAAAAATTGAAATGACCTTAAAATTTGGAAGTGACTTATGAATACAAGACATAGGTAAATCTATTTATATTATAGAAACAAATAAGATATGAAAAAAGCAATTTGTCAAGAAATTGAAAATAGAATTTTGAGTACTGTTTTTTTTAATATTTATTTATGCCCGTTTGGTGCCCTTGTTGTTTTACTGTTGTAGTTATTATTGTTGTTATTGATGTTGTCATTGTTGGATAGGACAGAGAGAAATGGAGAGAGAAGGGGAACAGAGAGGGAGAGATAAAGATAGACACCTGTAGACCTGCTGCACCGCTTGTGAAGCGACTCCCCTGCAGGTGGTGAGCCTGGGGCTGGAACAGGGATTCTTGCGCTTTGCTCCACCTGCCCTAAACCTGCTGCATTACCGCCAGCCTGACTCCCAGGAATACTATTTTTAAGTAGTGAAAATGGGAAAATGGGTTGCATTAGCCCAGCAATACAAAACATTTAAAACTATTTAGTCCTCCCAGATAAGAATGCAAAGGGCCCAAATTTTGTATGAGATGTGATACTCACCATTCCTGTCAGTTTCAAAACAGATCACAAACTCAATTTTACAAACCTAGTTTTATTTATTATACTAGTTCAGCCACACCCTCAGATTCATTTTTACTTCACTGGAAGGCAAAGAAAATAATTTCTAGGAGATGAGCATCCCAACTCATTGATAACCTGATGATATAATTTGCTTTCTAAAGAAAGTACATATGTTTTCCCTTTAATGTACTTTGCACAAGAGGGTTATGTTGGTTTCGCCTATCTTGTCAAATTTCCTCCTAAATGTGTGTTGATTCATTTTCTTTGCTATTGTAGGCGCTAAGTTCTATACACAATACATGAGGTTTCTCAGCTACAGTTGTAGGGTATGTGTACTATTCCTACTTACTAAATTTGACCCTAACATTGAACTGACATTTAATATCACTGTTGTTCTAGACTCCGAGATGTCTGCATGTTTAGACCTCTAACCTCATTTCAGGAAATAGCTTATTACTTTTGACTGTTTCCCAAGAGTTGGCCCATCATCTAACCTTGGATTCTGGTGTTTTATGTCTTCTCTGTTTCCCTATTGAACTCTTGGCTACACACTTCTGACATTCTTTAGATCACCACCTTTTGGCTCTATATAAAGAGTTAGGCTTGTATCACCATGACTGTTGCTTATGAATGCTTTAAATGTAACTAAGTTTTTTCTTTTTATTTTAAGTTCTGTTTCTAAAGACAAAATATTACAGATTGAAAGCATAATAAAATGAAACTGTGCAAAAGAACTTTCACACATAACAAAATACGTTAAACGCTTTCTCTGCACATTCTGTTAACATGAAAGTAATTTTTTACAATATTATATCAAGCCATATATCTGACTATAAAATATTATATACAAATTTTACAAACTACTATGGTTTGTAACTTGATTTTCATTTTCTTTTTAATAAACTCAGTTTTGATGACTAACATAGTATTTGTTGCTTTAAAAATTGGAAACTTAAGCCATAAAATACATAGAAAAAACATAAAATACAAGCTTTAGAGATGTGTTTGGGACTTGATTCCAGTGGCAAGGGAACTAAATGTAAAAATCAACAAAACCAAATAGACCAAACTAAAATAGTTCCACAGAGTAGAGGAAACCACCACAAAAGCAAACAAGCAAACATAAAGTCAATCTGCTGTGTGGCAGAAAATACTTAAAATTGATATATATATATATATATATATATATATATATATATATATATATATATATATATATATATATATGATGTGCATATATAAAGAGCTCATGGAGGCAGGGAGGTCAGGCAGAAGGTAAAGGACCTGAGTAAGGATCCCGGTTCGAGCCCCTGCCTTCCCACCTGCAGGGGAGTCACTTCACAGGCAGTGAAGCAGATCTGCAGGTGTCTTTCTCTCCCCCTCTCTGTCTTTCTCCTCCTCTCTCCATTTCACTCTGTCTTATCCAACAATGACGACATCAATAACAACAATAACTACTATAACAATAAAAAAAACAAGGGCAACAAAAAGGGGGGGAAAAGCAAAAAAAAAAAAAGTAAGCACTTTAGAAAAAAAGAAGAAGAAAGAAGAAGAAAAAAACTCATGAACCAGTGAATCACATCATCTGGATTTGGTGCTGCTTTGCCAAGTGTGCAACTCAGGTTCGAGCATGGGCCCCATCTCACTGAAGGAAACTTCTCTGCTGTGATCTCTCTCACTCTGTTTCTGCCTCTTTATCTCTAGCTAAACAAACATAAAAACATAAACTAGACCATCACAGACCACAATAATAAAATGGGCAACTGCTATGGAAAGCAATATGAAGTTCATCAACATGAAATTGGATCATAAAGCTTCCACCTTATACACCAAATTTCACTTCTTGGAATCTGTCTGGGAAAAAAAATCAGTTCAAAAAATATATATATGCGCCCCTGTGTTCACTGCAGCGCTATTCACTATATCCAAAACATGGAAACAACATGCGTCCTCAACAACAAATAAGTAAAAAAGACATGCAGCAGAGCTAGCAAAATAGCTCACTTGGATAGTGTGCTTTATTGTAATTTGCATAACTGAGGTTCAAGTTCACCTGGTACTATATAGAAAGTTCCTTTGGTGCTGTGGTCTCTAACATTCTATCTTAAAAACATGGTGTATTGCACCAAAGCAAAGCACTCTAGGGAGAGAGAGAGAGAGAAAGAGAGAGAGAGAGTGTGTTGCTGGGAAGGATGGCCCCAGGTCCTCCAGGCTAAGAGTGAGAGTGTCTTGCACTATGAGGGAAATTTTATGGGGGCTGGGTAGTAGTGTGCTGGATTACACACACAAAGAAATGACCTGTGCAAGGATCATGGTTTGAGGACATCTCCCCACACCTTTAAGGCAGTCGCTTCATGAGCAGTGAAGCAGGTCTATAGGTGTCTTTCTTTCTCCCTCTCTATCTCCCCTCCAATCTCAATTTCTATCATTTTTTTTTTAATTTTAATGGCTGCAGGAGCAGTGGTTTCATAGTTCAGGCATTGAGCCCGAGCAGTAAATCTGGAGGAAAAAGAAGAAAATTGAGAAATTTTACATATGTATCAACAACTGTAGTTACTGTAAACCCTTAACTCCCCAATAAAAATAATAAATATATATATAGTTGAATAATCATCTGTTTATAGTAGCATGTATCAACCTTCAAAGGATTATGCTAAGTGAAATAAGTCAGAATGATAAAGACAAATACTGTATGATTCCATTCATAGGTGGAATAGAAAAATATTTTGGGAAAATAGCTCAGCTTGTAGAGTTCAGGAATTGCATACCTGAAGCTCTTGGTTCAATATCCAGCACTGTTTATACTGTAGTGTTGGTCTGCCTCTTGTATGGAATGCTCTATAATGTATGAAATAAATAAAATAAATCTTTAAAAAGAAAACAGATTAAACAGACACATTAAAAGAGTAAAGAATGAGTCCTTAGATTCTGACAAAAACTGTGATTGACAGAGTCAGGGAGGTGAAAGATGAAGGGTATCAGCTGGTGACACACCTGGTTAAGTGCTCACATCACAGTGCACAAGGTGTCCCTCTATTGTTTAAACTTTAAACAACCTTAAAATCATACTTAAAAAGACTTCCAATTGTAATAGAGTTATCAATTGTGGTAAACTAACATGCTACAAGTTTTGTTTCATAAGTAAGTGAATTGCAGCCATCAAGTTCTCTACAGAAAAGTGGAATTCCAACGGCTGACCTCCCTCATGCAACAATTCACCAACCCCCCCCCCCGGCAATTCTTCAGTGGACATCTGCTTTGAACTGGCACTTCTATCGGACTTACTGGTACACAACCCTACAGTAGCTTCCCTTTATGCTGCTGGGTTTCTCAAAGACTGACTGCAGCCAGCTGTCTTGGGACTCTAGGCTATACCCTCCCACCATGCTAGATAATACCCACAGAGACAAGAAATGCCCGTCGAGGCAAGAAACGCCCCCCTCAGGCCTTCCGTTGGCAGCACACTGGTTCTTGTTGCTCGCTTACTTGTTCCTCCATATCTGTGCCAGTTTCTTTTTTGAAAATGCCTGTACGATATAGGTTTCTCTTCACCCCACACTCCTGATACTATGGTCAATTAGTTAAAAAGAAAAGGGGGAATTGTTAGTATACTTCATTTGGTTTGGTCTCACTCCCCCCCCCCGCCTCCGGGAGATTGTGGTTTAGTCTTTGCCTTTTCGCGCTTCTTCCTTCTCCCCACCCCCTACCCTACGTACTTCCTGAGTTCCTGCCGCTGCCGCCGGAGAAGAAGGATGCAGGGCAGAACTTGTGGTGATTAGATTAGTTTTTGAATCGTTGCTCCTGAATAAAGAAATACAGCTTCTCTGCTCAGCCATGTGTCCCGAGTTTCTGTCTACCGCCGCGAAGCTAGCCCGGCCTACTGGCACCCCGAACTCTGACGACATCCCTTTGTCTCTCTTCTTATCTACCCCCCTAGTTTCTCTCTATCTCTATCCAACAATAAATACAAAAATACTTGTTTAAAAAATATATAGGAGGGGGTCAGGCAGTATCATAGTGGGTTAAGTGCATGTGGCACAAAGCTCAAGGACAAAAAACCTGCTTAAGGATCCCATTATAGCCTTCCCCTTCCCACCAGCATGGGCATAGCTTCACAAGCCATGAAGCAGGTCTGCAAGTATCTATCTTTCTCTCTCCCTCTCTGACTTACCCTCCTCTCTCCATTTCTTTCTGTCCTATCCAACAACAACAACAATAAAAATAATAACTACAGGAGCAACAAAAATGGGGGGGGATGGCCTCTAGGAACAGTGGATTCGCAGTGCAGGCAGTGAGCCCCAGCAATAATCCTGGAGGGAAAAATTTTTTAAAAAATTAAAAAGGAATAGGAATGAACAGGTGATGAGGGTGTGTGGGATGGTGGTGGATGGTAACTATATATTTGATGGTGTGCATAATATGGTATGTGTGTTTGTCTAGGCATGAAGTTATACTCCTAAATCTTATATGGTATTATAAGAAAATGTTATCTTTATCAAAAATATATAAATATCTTGAGAAGCTTATCTCATGTACTTATTTATATGTTTCTAGAATAATTTGTGGAATAACTGATTGTAAATCATGGAACCAAAGTAGACATCTTAATTACACAGTAGTTTTATTACACTATCTGTCTAATATGCCCATGCTTTAGGCTAATAATTAAAAAGTACAATATGGGGAGTCGGGCGGTAGTGCAGCAGGTTAATCACATGTGGAGCAAAGCACAAGGACTGGCATAAGGATCCTGGTTTGAGCCCCCAGCTGCCGACCTGCAGGGGAGTCGCTTCACAGGTGGTGAAGCAGGTCTGCAGGTGTCTGTCTTTCTCTCCCTCTCTCCGTCTTCCCCTCCTCTCTCCATCTCTCTCTTTCCTATCCAACAATGATGACATCAATAACAACAATAATAACTACAACAATAAAACAAGGAAAATAAATAAATAAAGGAAATAAATATATATATATTTTAAAAGTATAATATGAACTACACAAGTTTTCTTTCTCTTTATTTCCTTCTTTCTTTTGATTTTTTTTAGGTAGAGACAGAGAAACAGAGAAAGTAATGATAGGCCACAGTGTGGAATATTTTATAAGTATAGTGGGGACTGGAATCAAGCCTGTATCATGAACATCACATAATCAAAGTGAGATATATTGCTGATCCGACTATGCAAATTTTCAACTTGTATTGAACAATATATTTATGTGTGTGTGTGTGTCTTCTAAAAATTCACACAGAAAAATATTTTGAATGATGGTAACTTTAGCTAAAGTAATTAGCAATATCTGAAACCTTTCTTCGATCAAATTATAGTCATGATTAATCCTATAAAACAAGGTTAATGTTTTTCTCTCTGCTCTTATTTTTATAGAAGTTTATTAGTATGTGATAAATGAATACAAGATGATCTCACTCACAGGTGGAACTTAAGATACAAAGTGAAACTTGGATTTAGTATAGTGTATTGTACTGAAGAAAAGGACTCTGGAGTCAGGAAGGAAAAAGATAGGATAGAGTAATATTGGGGTCCTATTGTGCCTCTTAGACACCTATCTTGACAACTATAGTTTAAATTATTAACCCACTAAGTAGGGGGAGAAAGTGTCTTGCTGACGCTTACTATGGGGCAATAAGGAGCTGTACCTAGGGAGTCAGCAGCAGGTTAAGCGCACGTGGTGCCAAGCACAAGGACCGGCGGCATAAGGATCCTGGTTCAAGCCCCCGGCTCCCCACCTGCAGGGGAGTAGCTTCACAGGTGGTGAAGCAAGTCTGCAAGTGTCTATCTTTCTCTTCCCTCTCTGTCTTCCCCTCCTCTCTCCATTTCTCTCTGTCCTATCCAACAATGACAACATCAATAACAACAACAATAATAACTACGCAATAGTAAAAAACAAGGGTAATAAAAGGGAAAATAAATAAATATTTTAAAAAGGTGTAACTATCTGACAATTATAAACCATAACCCTGGGGGGGGGGGTGTAAAAAAGATACTTAAGTCAGCTACATGATCCTTTTAAAACTTTACAAAATATTACAACTACAAAAGCTTTAAAGCATAAACATTTTGTTTCATTATCAGAGAAATAAATCTTTAGTAATGCCTTTGGGGTTCTGGTATTATCGATTAGAATATGTGGCATTTCAGAATCACAGACCTAATTTTTTTTTTTTTGTACTTCTTTATCCGACTTCTATTTTGAGATTAAATTTCCAAGATACCAGAATGTTTCCTTAAAGACTAAAATGTTAGGAAAAACTTTCCTGTTGAAAGCAGTACTTTAGTTATAAAGCTTTGGATTCTCTAGCTAAATAGAGATGTTTACCTGAACTAAACATGATATAAGACTGAAAGCTTGGAATGGGCTTAGAATTTTATTAGGTCCCACTCCAACCCCCATAGAATCATTTTGAGTAAGGTGGCTGATGTAATCAGTATTTTTTTTTTTTAAGGAATAAAAGCTAAAATGTGCTGAAGAATTTTTGTACTTCACAACAGTGACAGAAAGAAAAGTGAAATTGATTAGAGATTAAAAACACAGATATCCTAGCAGTCAGAAAAGAAATTGAAAAGAAACAAGCAGTCACTGGGGAAGGAACACATAAAGGTACTTCTAAAAATTCCGTCATTATTATTCAACAGTATAGATCTCTCCATGTTTATGAAGATGTATGTGAACATTGTTCATTACTCTTCTGTGACACAGGAAGGTGGGACCTCAAGAAAAGACTTGTCATATGGACAGAAAAACAAAGGGAACAAATAAAGATGGCTTTCTTTGAATGCTAGTGAGTTAATAGGTGAACCTATATAGCACAAAGTACTTAAAGGATTAAAACAGTTTGAAATCAACTTTTATCCCACTGGATTCTGAATCTTTATTATTGCTTTTGAAAAATTCTTTATGGGTACAGATTAGCTTCTGTGTTCCAGTTAGAACCTCTGGTGTCAGGCAGGGGTAGGTAGCATAATGGTTATGCAAAGAGATTCTAATGCCCAAGGCTACACCGTCCCAGGTTCAATCCCTGCTCCACTATAAATCAGAACTGAGCAGTGCTCTGGTAGAAAGAAAGAAGGAAAAATAAATAAACAAAATAAAATAAAATAGGGAGTCGGGCTGTAGCGCAGCGGGTTAAGCGCAGGTGGCGCAAAGCACAAGGACCGGCATAAGGATCCCGGTTCGAACCCCGGCTCCCCACCTGCAGGGGAGTCGCTTCACAGGCGGTGAAGCAGGTCTGCAGGTGTCTATCTTTCTCTCCTCCTCTCTGTCTTCCCCTCCTCTCTCCATTTCTCTCTGTCCTATCCAACAACGACAACAACAATAATAACTACAACAATAAAACAACAAGGGCAACAAAAGGGAATAAATAAATAAAATAAATATTTAAAAATAAAATTAAATTAAATTAAAAAGAACATATGAAGTCTATTTTAGTTATCATGTTACCATCAGACTATGAGGGGAGATAATATTCTTCGCAATGCATGCAAGAGACCAGTAAAATAGTCTTCTGTAGAGCATTAGTCATATGTGAAAGTTATTTAATACTTTTTTAAGGGAGAAGTCATAATTACACAGTAGTTAATGGAATAGACGTCATTAAGAGGAAGAAACAAAACAAACAAAAAACCCTAAGCTCAGCAGATCCAGACTTGCCCCTAAAAACATTTTACTGACCATGTCCAAATTCCCTACTAGAAGCAATCATGCTCTTTTCGAACAAAGCAAACATTTAATTAAAACTATTTTTTTCATAGCAAAACATTCTAGATGAAAAATGCAATGACTTGATTTACATACTGTCACAAGTTTCCAATCTTATCAAGGACTGGCATGTCAAGTAGTGTTGAAATAAATATGATATGAATGCACTTAGCCTGAATGTCCAAGGGTTTATGCTTTCTAAAAACTTTTTGAGAAGCATTATAACGTTGACTATGCAGAAAATTTCAAGCTGAGATGAATCATCGTGCCAGTAACACCCTTTTTAAGGAACCTACCAGGAGACACTTCCCAATGATGTGATAATATACAAATTGTAAAATAAGTATTAGAAAATCATCAGTAGAAAAAAAAAGTGGCCCGAAGAGACAATTGAAGTTAACGAATGTTTCCCTGAACATGACAGTGTGTTTAAGCTTTTAATAATCAGATTAATGTAAGTAAAAAATAGTCATAGATGTCACTTTTTACCTACTAACTCTCCCCTTCCCCCACCCCCCAATGATAGGTTACTTTCAGACTTTGCCACTGGAACCAAGTCCACTGAAGGAGTTTCTGAGTGTGAAATGTTCAACATGTTGCTTCTATTAGTTATCTTTCAAGTCTCTTCTGTCTTGTCATGAATTCATTTTTCTTTGAGTTTATTAGGACTATACTATTTAGCCTTCTCCAATACTATCTATTTAGCGCCTAATAACTTTAAAGCACGCTCTAACATCCTTTGAATTGTTTTAACTTCTTTCTATACTTCTACTTCCTTGTTTTCCATATCATGATTTTTTTTAAGTATACCAAATGTTTGGAGATGCATTTTATAGTTTATTATATTTAGTCTCTCTCAGGACACAAATCACATTTATGAAATGCATATTTATTTTAAATTAATATCTTGAGTGTCATTGAAACAAAGATTGTCTTAAGTGAAATTAGAGAATTTAGGGTCATAAGACAAGGGCAACTTTTACTGTCTTTTGCTCTAATGCATGTATTTCTTGATTATTCTTAGAGTGAGACCTAGTGGCTGAACTGTAGATTTAACTAACAAGTAGATAGGAAATAATGAAAATGAATACATACTCATGTATAAGGTAATAGGGAGGAACAGGAGAGTCAGATCTCAGGACTAAAGAATACTAAACCAGGACCCTCCTTCCTCCATGGGCCCCTTTATCAAAAAATTAAAAAAATATATACTAAACCAAAAGTGTATTAGAGGTAAAAGGAGAGATCCTTTAGTTTATCAATGAAAAATTAAGACCCAGGGAAGTTAAGTCTGAAGCTTCATAGCTAGTCATTCACAAACATTTTCTTAGTCTTTAGCTATTTTCCAAAACAAATGCAATATTCTAACAGAGATGACTGGTATAATAGGTTATAAAAAAAAAAAAAACCTCATGACACTTTTTTTGCATAGTAAAAATATATCATGACTTTTGTGATAACTGATATAGGAATATATAAGATGCTATCCTTAGAAGCCAAAAGAAAACATACCATTTACAGGGGATGTCAGCCCAGGATGAGAAATAATAATTTAGATGTTTACATATTCTTAATAAACAGTGCTGCTGGGATAAACTGAACTATAAATTTCTTTCATAAGTAGGAGCTAGTTAACTCCTACACTAGCCACATTAGGCAATATGTCCATTGTGTCACTGACACTGCCTGGTGATAAATTGGCAACTAAGTGCAATTATTGGCAACAACTCCCCACTGACATCATGATTCTGGAATACTCCTTGCTATCACTTTCACTCTTGGGTGAATGTTCTGCTGAGTGGCCAGAAAGAGATTAAATTGGTGGCAAAGGGCTACGGATATATTGGGACATTTCTAGAAACATGCTCAGTGGTCAAAGTCAAATGCTGTCAATTGGCTGTCACGTCCTATTGTAGTAGTATTGTTCATCAGTTTGTATTATTTAGCAAAGATAAAGATAGGATCAAGTAGAAGACTCTTTAAGCTTGTTTTTTTTTTCTTTTGAATTAACTGACTTTATTTAACTTGATAGGACAGAGAGAAATTGAGTGAGGGCAAAGAGGAAGAGGGGGAAGAGAGGAAGACAGGCACCAGCAACACAGCTTCACTGTTGATGAAGTTTTTTCTCCACAGGTGGAGATCAGAGACTTGAACTTGGGTTCTTGCATATGATGGCCTAATTGAGTGTGCCATCACCTGGCCCCTCCAAGTTTGTGTTATTTTAAATGAGAGGCATTACTTCCATGATATAAAAATTTCTCTAAAGTTAGTGTTTGGAGAAATTTTGAGTCTATAATGGATTAAACTCTAGCAGTAAAATGTTTCTAAAATTCATAGTGCTTAAAAGTAGATTTCAAATGATAATATAAAAATATGTGCACCGGATAGTGTAAAGGGAAAAAAATGAAAATCATGCCATTGCTTCTATTACATTTATCTTTTTGCAAATTTATGTTTTAACTTTTGAGAAGCAGGTGAAAGGGTTACTTGTATAGCCATCTGTGAATTCAGCGGCATGGTATCATGAAGTAAAGTTGTTTTCCTTTGGATAAAGAAGCAGCCACTATTTTGATTTCAACATCTTTGTAAAATTTATAGTTGGAATTATTTTCAATATCATAAGTTGCAGTTATTTTTGCAAATGTAAATGGGATGATGGTTAGAATAATTAACTAAACTGCAGGTCTTGGATGTTCCACTAACTGCTTGCATGATAACAAGATGATACCTTACCCTCTCTATGCTTTTTATTTTTCTGTGAACTACTTATAATAAAACTATTTCTGAGGTAACAGACAACAAGTACTTTCAGATCTTCAGATGATCAATAGTATATATAAATGTGAAGTAGAAACCTCAGTATGCATTTGATAGAATATTGCCATGAGAAATACAAATATAGACCTGTATATTTGGCAACCTGACTTGATTATTGATTGAAACATTTATCACAGAAATAATCCGCACATTTGAGAGAATGCTGTCTACTTTGTATGTCAATGTTGACCTTCACAAGACAACTCTCTGATTATTTCTGAAGCTTGAGTTATATGCACTCTGTTTCTGACTTTGAGTTAGAAATAACTTCCTTTTTTATTAGTGCTTTAATATTGATCTACAAAAATTATGACGGGTATAATTTCAGACCTATGTCTACACCAGAGTTCTATGTCTCCATTTCCTCCATTGGAAACTGCAGTAGTTTTCCCAATGTCTCAGATATGGGTAATTTCTATAAGTATTTATCTTAAATATATATATATTGTTTCCAGGGTTATGGCTAAGGCTCAGTGCTGGCTCTAGAAATCCGATATCCCTGACAGCCCTTTTATTGGATAGGGGAGATGGAGGCAGAGAGGAAGAAAGAAAGATAGAAACTTGAGGACCTGCTTCACTTCTTGTGAAGCGTCCTTGCTACAGGTAGGGAATGGGGATTTGAACCTGAGGCCTTGTGCTGATCCCTGCACTTAGTACTGTGTGTGCTTAAGTTGGGTGCATTACCTCCCAGTCCCCCCACCTCTCTCTCTCTCTCTCTCTCAATCTGTCTCTCTTAACCTCTCTCTCTCATATATATCCATTTTCTTTTTGGAAATTTCCTTTTTTAATTTTTTAATTAGTGATACAATAATGATCAAAAGGACTGTGTGATAAGAGGGGTACAGTTCCACACAATTCCTACCACTAGAGTTCCATATCCCTCCTCTCCATTGGAAGCTTCCTTATTCTTTATCCCTCTAGGAGTTTGGACCAAGGATCTTTATGGGGTGCAAAAGGTGAGAAGTCTGAATTCTGTAATTGCTTCTCTGCTGGATATGGGCATTAATAGATTGATCCATACTCCCAGCCTGTTTCTTTCTCTCCCTAGTGGGTCAGGGCTCTGGAGAAGTGGGAATCCAAGATTGGTGAGGTCATCTGCCCAGGGAAGCCAGTTTGGCATTGTGGTAGCA
Organism: Erinaceus europaeus; assembly: GCF_950295315.1. Taxonomy (NCBI): domain Eukaryota; kingdom Metazoa; phylum Chordata; class Mammalia; order Eulipotyphla; family Erinaceidae; genus Erinaceus; species Erinaceus europaeus. The sequence continues at coordinate 61,215,469 of NC_080179.1, read as the reverse complement.
TCTGCAACTTGGTGACTGAAAAGCATTAAGATATAAAGCAGAACAAATTATTTAGTAATCAGGAACCTAAAGGTAAGAACTTAGCAGATGAGATTTTGGTTTTTCATATTGGAAGAAGCTAGGAAGTCTATTTGAGGTATATTCCAGGAGGCCCATAACTATATTTCTATGGTCCTGCATTATTTTCCTTTCGAAATCACACCTACAACTATTACTACTTCGGAATGGCCTTCCTTTTATTTTCTTCTCTCTCCGGGTCCTAATGGGATTGGAGTTCAGAGCTTTCTGGTCATTTTCCCTTACCATTTCTTCTCCTCTAGGAATATGGACTAAAACTTCATGGGGTGCAGAAGGTGGGAGTTCTGGTTTCTCTAATTGTTTTGTAAGATGTTATCTGACCTAATTTGCTGAGATTAAACAGACAGTCCAGTGGCTAGCTCTCTTGAGTATCACGCTACATTTACTCACACTCTGAGTTGGGGATGTGTTTGTTTTAACCATTCTTCCTTCTTTCTTCCCCCTCATCCTTCATATTTTTAATTTTTATTTTTATTAAGGACAAGGGGAAGAAGAAGCAGAGTATCATTCTGGCACATACACTGCTAGAAACTCAACTCAGGATATCACACTTGAGAATCCAATGCTTTTCCCACTGCACCACCTCTTAAACCTATTCTTCTTTCTTTAAGAGAAATAAAAATGACTGAAGATTTCTCTCCAGAGTCCATATTATGTTGAAAGTAATTGAAACTGTTTCACATGTTTAATGATATTTTCATGTGCCTTTCCTGTATATAGCCAATCACATATGTAACTATACACAAGGAGAGAAGGAGAGAAATATAATACCTCTGGCAAAGAGGAACATAAATTGTTGTTTATTAAGTAGCTTCATAAACTATCACCACTATTTTAAGAGTTTCCAGCATCGTCTGGCATGACAATGAATAGAAAACATTTATTATAATTAAAAAACAAGATAATACCTAGTTGAATTAAATAGCGACTGGACTGGTGAAGTTGTTCACTTGTGTAGTCTGCAGCTGTGTCACATACATGCCGGAGCTGTGAGTCCATATTTCACCACACTGAAGGAAACTTCCTTGTGAATTTTTTTTTAATCTTTGTTTACTGGATAGAGACAGCCAAAAATTGAGAGGAACAGGGCGATAGGGAGAGAGACAGAGAGACACTCACAGACATGCTTCACCACTTGCAGAGCTTTCTCCCTGCAGGTGGGGACCAGAGGCTTGAACCCAGTTCCTTGTACTTTGTAACATATGTGCTGAACCAGGTGCACCACTTCCCAGCCCCTGAAGGGAACTTTCTTTTTTTTTTAAGATTTTTTAAAAAATATTTATTTATTTATTTCCTTTTTATTGCCCTTGTTTTTATTGTTGTTGTAGATATTATTGTTGATGTCATCGTTGCTGGATAGGACAGAGAGAAATGGAGAGAAGAGGGGAAGTCAGAGGAGGAGAGAAAGATAGACACCTGCAGACCTCCTTCACTGCCTGTGAGGCGACTCCCCTGCAGGTGGGGAGCCGGGGGCTCGAACCGGGATCCTTAAGCCAGTCCTTGTGCTTTACGCCACTTGTGCTTAACCCACTGCACTACTGCCGGACTCCCTGAAGAGAACTTTCAATATTGTGATCTCTCTGCCTCTCTCTCAAAGGAATACATAAACAAACAAACAAACAGTCATCAAGGTCCTTCTAATGGTGGAAACCTACCTTATCTCCACAGTTGAGCCCTGGTACATCAGTGAGACAAATGTTCTTATTCCATTAAAAAGAGGGCTTATTGGCAGTCCTTTAAAAAAAAAAAAAAAGAAAGAAAGAAATGAACAACAACAAAAAAAAATCAGGGTAAGGGTATATGACCATGGCAGTGCAGAGTTTAATCATGAAATATAATAACATTTCAGACAGTTTTGAGCTGAGAATGTGTACTTTTATAGTTTAATAACTCCTTTTTTTCCTAGAGAAGATTCATTATAGTTTTATGTTATGTTATACTCAGTGTTAAAATGATTCTTGTCAAACAGAATGTTTTTGTATTCAGAAAAAAATCCCATAATAAATAAAGGGAAGATACTCTACCATTCTCTATATTTCACTTATAGAAGGGAAAACCACAGATATTGTTGGCGCTGAAATTAAGATTAAAATAGATTATTATCATACATTTAATTTAGTGACTACAATTGTCAATGCTTCATCTCATCATCAGTAAAAATTACATCAAATGTAAAATGAGAATGAAAATAGTACTTAGTTAAGAGTTATTGTGGAGATTGAATGAGATGGTATATATAAGTGACATCAAATAGTGCCTGGCCTTAGCAAATGTTCTATAAACTCTAGTTATAGTTTTAATAGCAGAGTTATACTAAAAAGACATTTGTCCTTATCCTAATCTTTTTAATCATAGAAACAATTGTGATAAGCATCTCAAATGTTTAATTTCATACAATATACAATAGAAAATTTAAATCACACAATTAAATATGTATTCAGGTAAGAAACAGGCAAAAACAGAAAGTTGTGGAAAGGGCAGAGTCACAAAGAGGAGTATGTGATAAGGTGCTGTCAAATAATAAACTGTTCAAGAATTACTAAGTCTGAGTCATCAGAGACCACTTAATATAAAGGATATGACACTATTTCATTATTTCCTATGGGAATAAAAATACTAAAAGAAAGTAAATAGTGCTATTTTATGATGAAGTTTCTTGGATCATTAAAAAGGATTAGATTATCTTCAGTACATTGTGTAGAAGAATATTAATATGTCTCTAAATTACTTCAGTGGGAACATTTTGAAAAGCAGACTGACTTATTTTACTGAAGAAAATTGCCTATTCAGACAAGTAGTTCCATTATAATATCAAATATTGCATTTTATGCTTACATAATTCATGTCTTCCTAAACTTGTATCACCTGTCTTTTCTGGTCCCATTTTTAGTTACACATCCCTCTCCGTTCTATCAGCCCCCCATGTTTTCAGGCATTGTCTCTTATGTTCAAATGACATTTCAGTGTCAAAACCATTTTGTCTTCTGTCTGTCTGCTTCAGTTAATTCAGGGATGTTCATACAGAGCTCTTTCTTCTCTGTGAAGCTGAAGTTAGGCACTTCCTAAGTCTTCAGATACCACTCTCTGGACAGTTTAAGGACATCTAACATGGACCCCCACAGGCCATAAATATCTCCTCTTCTACAGCTATCACCACTGTGGTCCTAATGTATGTGAAGCTCTGCCCCTAGAGGACCAGTGAACCAAAGCCACAGTGACTTTGTATTTTCATTTTTATTTATTGAATAGAGACAGCCAGAAATTGAGAGGCAAGGGGGGGGGGGTGAAAGAGAAAATAAGAGACGGAGAGATACCTGCAGCCCTGTTTCACCACTCACAAAGCTTTCCCCATGCTGGTGGGGACCAGGGGCTTAAACCCAGGTCCTTGCCCATTGCAACACATGCGCTCTACCAGATGTGTCACCGTCTGGTTCCTACAATGACTTACTTAAATAGATAGATGATAGGTAGGTAGATAGATAGATAGATAGATAGATAGATAGATAGATAGATAGATAGATAGGGCTATTACTATATGTCTGTATGTATACATAAACATATATGTATATGTTTACATTTCATATGTAACTTACTGAAAGCTAGTTACTATCCACTTTGTAATCACAGAGACTATGATTATTAAAGTGATCTGGTTCTGGGCATAGCGAAGCTGGAAGGATGTAGTTACGTAAGGTGACTGCATGTGAATTATCTATTATATGTAACACAACACTTGGGATTAAGGCTCAGGTTCCATATTACCTTCAACCCTTCCCTAATTTAAAGCTAAATGCATGTGGTGACCTTTGGAAGCACTTATATTCAGAATCTGGTCACCAGAACTAACCTTGTGATTTTGAGGGTTAGAACTTCCAGTTTCACAATCCAAACCTTTGAAAAGTGGAGGAGTCCTGAAGATGTATGTCAATTGTCAATGACAAATGATTTTACCAGATACATCTGAGTAACAAAATTTTCCCAAAGCCCAAAATAATAAAGTTCAGAAATCTTCTGGGTTGGTGAAAATGTGGAGTTCTTGGAAATGTGGCCTGCCAGCAAAGAACACTGAAGCTTCAAAGTCTTTCTCCATAACTATGCATTTCTTCCGTTTGGATATTCATGAGATATCTTTTTTTTTTTTTTTGTAATAAAACCTGTTAGCTAGTAAATAAATGAAATTCCCAAGTTCTGTGAGCCTCTTTAGAAAACTAATCCAGCTAAAGGAGGTCCTGAAATCTCTGATTTATAGCTTATCTCTCAGAAGCACAGGTAAAGGTCTTAGTTTGCATTTAGTATCTGAAGTAAAGAATCAGCCTGAGAGGCTAAACACTTAAGCAGTAAAGTTTAGTGCTATTTCAAGGCAAACTGTCAACACTAAAATTAATAATAGGGTTCAATTATAGGGACATTTATTGCATATATGGGGGACAATCATCTTCACATTAAAATTGCTTTCAGGACACCAATCCCAGATGATGATTATTATAGCATCCTATTCTTTTCCTCATATAGTTTTTCTCCACCTCAAACTTATCACTCATCCAATTATTTTAAGTCATAAGGAATATATCTTCCACAGGTTTATAAGGAAAAAAAAACTATTATCTCTACATTTTTCTTTGTTAGTTGTGTCATTACTTCTAAAGTTTATCTTCTCTACTTTTAAACTTCTTTTTCATTCAAATACTTGCCTAGAGTACTGACAAACTGTCTCTTTTCTAAAATATACTTATTCCAGTGAGATTCTGAATATATTTAAACACCTTCACAGCCACAAATCCTATGCAGATGTTAAACACATGGGAAGGTCTTTTCATTTCAACAATAGTATTTGGTATACACATTCAGGTCAGGTATTATAAAATAAGAGAACACACCGAGAGGGAAAATATGTATGTTATTAACTGATTGAAAGAGGCTTTCTTTGAAGTAAAAGAAATACACAATTCTTGCAGAATTTCATACTTCTAGGAGATAAGTGAGAATTTGTCTAATTCAACTCTTCCAGAGTCAGAGACAGGAGCTAACATAACAACCATGTGACTTGTCCATGTTAGGAAGACAAAGACAACAATAAAAAGGGGTTCTGTCAGATGATGGGATATGTGTAAGTAGGGTTTTAGTTTATTTTTACTGTAATTAAATATATTTGTAATTATATATATATATCCCACCTTCAGTGGGATGGAACTTATTTTAAAAATATTTAAAATATATAATATAAACTATATTTTATTGAAAATTAAATACAGGCAAATGAAAAAGCCAAACATTAAAACTACAGACTTTATAACGCTCATATTAAAAATACCTGATTTGACATTGTTCATGCTACTCCTTACAGTTTTTTTTTTTACAGGTAAATAGTACAAAGATAAAATTCCTCCTGTATTGTATAATCTTTTTGCCTTTTCTTTATTTCCCTAATAGAAGCATTACTATAGATTTGGTTCAACCAGTCTATTGAAATAATATTGATGCATTTCTATTATTAATTTCTATTATTAATTTTTTCTATTAGTTCTGTTTCAAATATGTAATCATTTAACCATTTTGTACGATATTGAATCTATGCCTCCACGAGTCCACTTGAAAAAGTCCATAGAGGATGAAAGATTGAAAGGAAAATAGAAGTAGAGAGAGGCTGAGAGAAAAGTAAACACACCACAGCACTACACCATGACATTGCCCCTATGCAAGTGCTCCCAGGAATGTAAATGCAGGACCTTGGTCATGATAGCATTTACATTTCCCCTGATGAGTCACCTCCCATCCACAAACATTATTTTAGTTTTGGAAGTACAGAATAATAAGTCTATATTCTTGTATGTTGCAAACAATTCCCACAGTAAGTCTGGTAAACATCTATTTCAATTCAAAGTTAGATTCTTTTTCCTGATTGCAATGTTGAGAAAGACTTCTTGAAGAATGATATTGACAGCATCACTCTTTCTGATTTCAAATTATCTTACTAAGTCATAGTTATCCAAAGAATACACTACAGACAATTTAATATTGATAGATATGCAAATCAGTGGACTAGAATAGAGTACCAGACATCCATGCATATGAGTCTGAATATTATTTAACAACAAAGAGTTATACAACTGGAAAAGAATATTATTCTCTTCAAGAAGAGGTGTGGGAACAATGCATGCACCTTTTTCATACCATGCACTCAGATATACTCAAACTGGATTAAACATTTGAAGATAAGTTTTTCAGAAGCTATGGAAGTCCTAGAAGAAAACAAGGAGTGAACTCCTTAACAGTAGGATTGGAAACTAGCATTTTGAATTTGACACTAAAAACAAGGCAATAAAGGGGAAAAAAAAAAAGCAAGTGGGACTATATCAAACTGAAACCCTGTATAAAAATGACAACTGTCAACACAATGAAAGGTAACCCTTCTAACAAGAGAAAAAAAAACATTTGGTAACTTTCTACTCATAATGAGTTAATTTTCAAAATATACTTGAGTCAACATAAATCAATCAATAACAAAACCAATAATTAACAAATAATCCAATTTAAAATGAAAATGACTGTTGTAATTAAAATAAAAACACCCGCAGGACCGTTAGTAGCACAGCGGATTAAGAGGGCTTGACACAAAAAGCGCAAGGACCGGCGTAAGGATCAGGGTTCCAGCCCCTGGCTCCCCACCTGCAGGGGGGTCGCTTCACAAGTGGTGAAGCGGGTCTACAGGTCTCTATCTTTCTCTCCCCCTCTTGTCTTCCCCTCCTCTCTCTATTTCTTTCTGTCCCATCCAAAAATGACAGCAATAACAAGAATGATAATAACAACGATAAATAACAAGGGGAACAAAATGGGAAAAACAGTCTCCAGGAGCAATAACCTTGGAGGCAATAAATAAATATATAAAGACCTTTGCTAGGGCACATAATGGAATTGATTATGGTGTGGCTAAGAGTAGGTTTAAACAATCAAAGCTTTATTGGGTAGCATAGTATTATGAGATGTATATTTCAGGTATGACAGAATAAGCAGTTATAGGCAGGGGTAAATAAACTAGTCTCATAAGATACCAAAAGTTCAGCCTCATGAGATAAGCAGTTATCAACACAGGTATATGTTACTCATATAACTCTAGAGTCTTAGAGTTTACCAGCTAAATGAGTCACACATGTTCAGTTTTCAGGAGAGGCAGCCATGACGGGGCACCTCGAGCACCCTCGGTTGAGATCCCTCTGAGCAAGAGAAGGAGAAGAATCAGGGGCCAAAGGGGGGGGCAGACTTTCAGCTGTCTGTGTCTTAAGTCCATTTGATCTAGCCACAATCCATTGTGTGATTGCATGGGTATTAGTATGCTCTGTAACCAGATTGATGTCAGTTATGTGCTGTACCCGACTTCCTACTGTCGGCTGGTATACTGCATCACAACAAATGTCCTGCCCTTTTTTTTTTAATTTTTCAAAAATGAAATACAAATAGCTAATAGATACTTGAAAAGAAACTCAACATATCAGAGAAAGGCACATCAAAACTACAGTGTCTCACACTTATAAGAATGGTTATAGGTAGCACAGCTATGTACAAGATACTGGGTACTGAAAAGGACTTTTCAAAGTTAACCCAATTACCAAATAATGTGATGATAACATTAACTATCGATTGTCTTTTTGAACCCTAAGACAGCAGGAACCTCACATCTCCACTATAAGCCTCTACTTCCCCCAGTCCTGGAACCCTTGGATAGGGCCCACTTTCCCATATGCCTCTCCCAATCCATATCAAATAATGTTGCATCTGCCGATCACAACCTAAGCAACACAACGATTGCCACCTCAACATGCTTCACTTCAGACTGTGTCCAGAGACTTCATGTGTGGAATGACAACCCTTAAGCTTCATTACTCAGTTGAGACCTTTCCTTTCATAGTATACTCTAATTCCATCTCAGGTGGTTCACTTTCTAACAAAGTCCCAAAACCTAGATATACACCAGTTTCTGTGAGAGAGAGCATATGTTCACACGTATCCATAAACTACTGCAAAATATATACCTGAAAGCCGAAGTACACTAGAGTTTGCAGTGAGTACCCCCCTAACACTTCCTCTCCACTATTCCAAGCTTTGGGTCCATGATTGCTCAACAATTTGTTTGGCTTCGTATGTTGACTCTCTTTTCAGTCATCAGGTTCCAGATATCATCAAGATGCCGGCCACGCTTCCCTGGACTGAAGACCCCACCAATGTGTCCTGGAGCTCTGCTTCCCCAGAGACCCACCCTAATAGGGAAAGTGAGAGGCAGACTGGGAGTATGGACCGACCAGTCAACGCCCATGTTCAGCGGGGAAGCAATTACAGAAGCCAGACCTTCTTCAACCCACAATGACTCTGGGTCCATGCTCCCAGAGGGATAGAGAATGGGAAAGCTATCAGGGGAGGGGGTGGGATATGGAGATTGGGTGGTGGGAATTGTGTGGAGTTGTACCCCTCCTACCCTATGGTTTTGTTAATTAATCCTTTCTTAAATAAAAAAGAAAAAATAAATAAAATAAATAAAAATAAAAGAATGGTTATAGGGAATCGGGTGTTAGCGCAGCGGGTTAAGCGCTGGTGGTGCAAAACGTAAGGACCAGTGTAAGGGTTCAGGTTCCAGCCTCCTGCTCCTCACCTGAAGAAGAGTCACTTCACAGGCTGTGAAGCAGGTCTGCAGGTGTCTTTCTCCACCCCCCCTCCCCTCCTCTCTCCATTTCTTTCTGTCCTATCCAACAACAACGACATCAAAAGACAACAACAATAATAACTACAACAATAACAAAACAAAGGGACAACAAACGGGAATACATAAATAAATATTAAAAAATTTAAAAAGAATGGTTATAATAAAAGTAATAAGACATAACAAATGGTGAAGATGCAGAGAAAAAGAAACCCTCCCACATTTTTAGTGGGAATATAAATGAGTGAAACTACTATGGGAAACATTATGAAATTCCTCAAAGAATTAAAATTTGAATTGTCATGTGATATGACTATCCCATTTATAGTTATATAGAAAAACAAAATAGTCATCTCAGAGAAATATCTTTACCTGCATGTTCACTGTTTCAAGATTACAAGTGGCAATATTTAAGAGCGATTTTATTTTTTTATTTATAAAATGGAAATATTGATAAAACCACAAGATAAATCTACACAGTTCTCACCACCAGAACTTCATATCCCATTCTCTCCCTTGATAGCTTTCCTATTTTTTTATCCCTCTGGGAATATGGACCCAGGATCATTATGGGGTGCAGAAGGTAAAAGGTTTCAATTCTGTAATTGGTTCTCCACTGAACAAGGGTATTGGCAGGTGGATCCATACTCCCAGCCTGCCTCTCTCTTTCCCTAGTGGGGCAGGGATCTGGAGAGGTGGGGCTCCAGGACACATTGGTGGGGTCATCTGCCTAGGGAAGTCAGGTTGTCATCATGGTAGCACCTGGAACCTGGTAGCTAAAAAAAATGTTACGATATTAAAATTATTAAGTTTATAAATTTTAGTCATGAACCTAAAAGCAAGAATATTGCAGATGAGATTTGGGGTCTCCATTTTGAAAAAAACCTTGTAGCTCTTCTTCTTCTAGCATTTGCCCTTCTTCCGTAGCCAGTCGACAGCGTCAGGTTGAGCCTGATGTAAAGTTTTGAGACCTCCTTTTAATCTGGAGAGGTGGCAGTCGTTGACTATGTGGGTCATAGTCTGTCTGTAGCCGCAGGGGCAGTTCGGGTCGTCTCTGGCTCCCCAGCGATGTATATTCCAAGGGGCCCATGACCCTACTAGTTTATGCCTTAGCCTAACAGCTAACATGCTGGTGGACCCAAGGTATTATTTAGGGAAATGGTTTCAGAGTTAGGAATAGGACTAGAAAGCTGGATCAGGAAGAGAGTAGCTCCCAAATATGGGGAAAGTGTATAAATATTGTTAATTGTAAACCCCATCAGTTTGAGCTGGGGCCCATATTCAGCACAGGACTTAGGAAAACTTTGTCTGCTGGTTGACAACTATACAAAGGATGAGGACACAGTGGTTTTTCAAGTTACCATGCACAAGGACACAGGCTTAAGATCCTGGTCCCCAACTGTTGATGGAAAGCTTCACAAGTGGTGAGCAGTGCTATATGTGACTCTACTTAGTCTCCTCTCTCTTTTGTCCTATTTCTAACTGCTCTATCATAATAAAGATTATTATAGTAATAATAAATGAAATTAAATAAAATTTTAAAGATATATAGAGGAAGCACAGTATGTTTATATATCTCTAGGCTACATACCTGTATAATCCATATATTTAAAGGGGTATTACTCAATTTTTCAAAATAAAGAAATCAGATATTTGTTATAACCCAGGAAAGGGAGAGAGAGAGAGAGAGAGAGAGATGCCTGCAGACCTGCTTCATCACTTGCAAAGTGACCCCCCCAGCAGATGGGTAGATGGAGGCTTGAACCAGGATCCCTGTGTGGGTTCTTGTGTTTAGTACTATGTGAGCTTAACCCAGTATGGCACTGCCTGGCCCCTAGGCAAAGTTTTTTATCCAGTATATTTTTTCACGAAATATATTGGGCAAAATGTAACATTCTTGTGGCAAAATTGACAATAAGATAACAGCTGATAAACTAATACGTAATTATTAATTTGCCATGATTATTTCAAATGATATGCTTATACATGTTATACATATTATTGATCACATTTATTTTGGTATATTGAAGATATCATATTCACTGCATCTTCAATGACATGATACATGCATCTGATAACATTTAAAGACCTGTTTGTAGATGAAAACCACTGAAAGATCAATATATTTTTCACACTAAATCACCTGTGGATCTTGAAAAAAAAATTACACTTTGTTTTTTGCTTCACAAAAATTCAAGGAATGAAGGAGATAATGCTTAAGTTTATTTCTGACTCTAAAAGTCATGAAACATATTTGCCAATAATTCCAGTATGCTATTTATAATTGTGCATTACTTGTTTACCATATGTACAGTTATTGACACATGAGTAAAATTTTTTTCATCTCACCATAATACCAAGTACTCTCTTTTAAAAATATTTTTTAATATTTTATTTATGTATTCCCTTTTGTTGCCCTTGATGTTTTATTGTAGTTAATATTGTTGTCATCATTGTTGGATAGGACAGACAGACAGACAGAAATGGAGAAAGATGGGGGAAGACAGAGAGGAGGAAAGACAGACACCTGCGGACCTGCTTCACCGCTTGTGAAGCGACGCCCCTGCATGTGGGGAGCCAGGGCTTGATCCGGGATCCTTACACTGGTCCTTGCGCTTTGCTCCACCTGCGCTTAACCCACTGTGCTACAGCCCCGACCCCTGTGCCAGATACTCTCACCCCAACATAGGCCCCCCTCCACCATCTTGCATCAGGACGTGAAAGCTCCTCCATTCCCACCGTTTCTGCTCCAGAGTCCTTTGCTTTGGTGCAATACACCAAACCCAATCCAATATTCTAAGGAATCAACGTCTACCCAGTAGTCTACAAAGAGGTTCCCCGTACCTTTGAAAGTAGAGCATGACAAAAAAGAAATGTTTGCGAGCCAAAATGGCCTAAAATATACAGGGATTTATATTAGAAGATTGTTAGCATTCCCAGATATCAAAAGATAAGCTACCAAATCACATCAAATAATACCTTACACCTACAGTAAAATTAACTTATAATAAAATTAATGGTTATATGATTAGTATATATCTGTATAAAGAAGATTGATTCTAGGGAAGGAGCTTGACCACTCCACTTCTCTGTTCTAGGTCTGTCACTGCTGTTATGGCTCTTAGTGAAATATTTTCACCATTGCCTATTTCTTTTGTAAAAAGCAAAATAAAATAAAACATGAAAATTTTGAAAAGCAGGGGTATCCGCATTCTCATTTATAGATGAGTAAAGTGAGATCAAGAGGATGTAAGTGACTTATTTAAGTCACATAGTGAATAAATGATGGGAATAGAATTTGAGTCCAGGCATCTCAGTTTGTCACATGGATTCAAAGGCGGTGCCAACAATAATGCAAATTATCAACTTGAAGGAACAAACTTGAAAAGGAGGTAATGCCAGTTCATAAATAACAGAAAGAAAAGATTCTGGAAAGTAAATAAGCCATCACTGAAGTAAAAATTATGAATATAAGTTTATAAGTGGCAAAGAAAGAAATAATTTCAAGGAAGAATGGCCAAAATATTACAGACTGACCATAGTGTAATGTTTGTATTTGAAAAGTAAAACGACATTGTTGAATTCAGTGAGACCAAGTTCAGTGAATTAGTAGGACTATTAGTCAGATTTAAGAGCTGAGAATTGATTATAAGTCTGGCTCAATAAGTGGCACAGTGGGTAAAACACTGGACTCTCAAGTATGAGGTCACAAGTTCAACCCCTGGCAACACATACACAAGAGGGATGCTCTAGTTCTCTTCTGTTCATATCTCTCATAAATAAATGAGAGAGAGAATTAATTATAAGGTGAATTATGAGGAATTTTGTGAAGTATTAGGGAGTCATTAGGTTAATAAAGCTGAAACAAATATCCTTATGCTAGTATCATAATTATGTAACACCTATCAATCAATACAGTATCATTGCCACTATCTTTCTTCAAGTCAAATTGACTATTACCAGTAGTTTTGAAGTTTTCCATTAGCCAGACAATTACACTTGGCAGAGAACAGACCACATAAGACTGATGGACTCTGTTAGTCCAGAGATTGAATGAGATAGAATCAAATTGGTATCTCACTGATAAATCCATATCTGTGGTGTACTAGATATTTTACCAGTGTAGTCATGCCAAATACAGACAAGCTGTGTCCGATTTTGGCATGAACAAACAGCTTTATCATTGTTACTGAAGACTTCTGGAATTGATTCTCCTTTAGAATTGAGAATGCCTCATTAGCCACTGACACATCATAATTGCCATATACTCTGTTTAAATCGAGTTCTTATTAGGGATGTCTCCACACAGTAATACCCCTGTCAGTCAATTTTCCACATGTTCTTCTGTATAGGAAGTTCTCTTACAGACATCAAATTATGACTGAATATTGGTGTTCAGACATTGCCTTCACTTTTAGGTTCTAATGATTAGTAATATAAAGACCTTCTATGTGAACAACATTTATTTTTCACCCTTTCATATGCATTTGACAGGAGGAAAGCTGTTGGTCTAGAATCTAGGGTCAGTTGTATTATAAATAACTACACACACTTGAAAAATACCTGGACAAAAAAAATGGTATTTACATTTTTCTTTGAACAATGTGAAGCTCCTGGAGGAAGGTTTCTTTGGATCCTTCCACAGTGAAAAGAATTTGTCTTTATAAATTCTTTTGCATCCTGCCTCATTTCAGGAATAGTCACGGACCCTGAACTTTCCAGAAGCATCTAGGGTGCAGTGGAACCTGATGGCACTGAGCTACAATTCGCCTTGGTGTCATTCCCCTGGACTGAACAGGATACATTGTAGCTTAGCAAATCTCTCAGCAGTTTGCAGGTATGAAATTTAAGAGTATCAACTGTGCCCCCAAAGTGGAAAACAGAAATGCCAAGGAGACATGAAGTGTAATTCCAAATAAGGCAACACAGCTGTGAGCAGGCTAGCAGAAAGCAGCAGCAAACACATTCTTTTTGTACATTGGAAAGATGTCCTCATTTTAAAAATGGAGGCATTCACACTTCAGGCTTTACTAGTAGAACACAAGACGTGGAGGTGTGGGTTTTGTGGCTTGACTTCTATTTTTTTCCCCTTTTTTTCCCTTATTATTATTTTTATCGTTGTTATGGTTATTATCATTGTTATTGATGTCATTGTTGTGGATAGGACAGAGAGAAATGGAGAGAGGAGGGGAAGACAGAGGAGGGGGAAGAAAGACACCTGAAGACCAGCTTCACCGCTTGTGAAGTGACCCCCCTGCAGGTGCGGAGACGGGGGCTCCAACCAGGATCCTTACACCAGTCCTTGTGCTTTGTGCCATGTGCAGCACACTTAACCCAGTGTCCTACCACCTGATCCCCTTTGACTTGTATTAATGTATGCATCAGAGTGGTGTCTGGCTCTACTTCTCTATATAATTATATACATTTTCTTATAATAGATCACACAATAATTCTTGAAAGAGGATATCTGCTGTAGGTATGGGGGTTTATTTCTAGGCTCTCAATTTTATTCCACTGGCCTGTGAGTCCCAAAGCATTCAATGGAGTAAGGATAGTCTTTTCAACAATAGTGTTGGGAACATTGGGTTGGAACAAGCAGAAGGATGGAACTGGACTACTACAATTCACCACTCTCAAACATGAATTTCAGTTGGATCAAAGATTTAAGTAATTGAACAGAACCCAACAAATATTTAGAAGAAAACATTGGCAGAACTCTTTTTGATGTAAACTTTTTAAAATTTTTATCTATTTATTTTCCCTTTGGTTGCCTTTGTTGTTTTTTGTTGTCGTTGTAGTTATTATTGCTGTTGTTGTTGATGTCATCATTGTTGCCTAGGACCGAGAGAAATGGAGAGAGGAGGGGGAGACAGAGAGAGGGAGACAAAGACAGACACCTGCAGACCTGAGTCACCACCTGTGAAGCGACTCCCCTGCAGGTGGGGAGCCTGGGGGCTCGAACCGGAATCCTTACGCCCACTCCTTGCACTTCACACCACTTGCCTTAACCTGCTGCACTGCCACCTGACTCGCTGATATAAACTTTTGAAACATGTTAGATAACTCATATCCAATCACAAGGAAAGCAAAACCAAGGGGACCAGGAGATGGCACACCTTGTTAAGTGTACGTTACAATGTGTAAAGGATTTGGGTCAAGCCCCTGCTCCTTACCTGCAGGGTGGAAGCTTCACAAGCACTGAAGCAAGTACTGCAGATGTCTTTAGGTCTCTCTCCTCTCTCTCCCTCTCCACTCTTAAATTTTTCTCTATCCTGTCATATAAAGAAGGAAAAAAACAAAAGAGAAAGAAATGGCTACTAAAAGCAGTAGATTTATTGTGCTACCTAACCTACCCAAATAGTTAAGATTATATATATAAATTTGGGGCCATCAAGGTTCTGGCTCTTGCACCTGCTTTATCTTACTTACAACCCAGGCTTAAAAAACGTTTTCATTGGCATAAGGATCCCGGTTGGAGCCTCCAGGTCCCCACTTGCAGAGGAGTCTCTTCACAGGTGGTGGAGAAAGCAGGTCTGCAGGTGTCTATCTATCTCTCCCCTCTCTCTGTCTTCCCCTCCTCTCTCCATTTCTCTCTGTCCTATCCAACAATGACAACAATAATAACTACAACAATAAAAATAAAAGTTTTCATAGGAAGCGTCAGTGCTCTGGTGTCTTTCCTTCTGCCCCTTTTTACTTTCTGTCATAATTAAAAAGTCAGATTGAAGAGGTGAGACCCGGTGCCAATAACAATAAAAAAAAATTACCTCATCTTTGTATTCTATTTCAAAGGCCCAAGCTCAGTCCACATTGTAGCAGAGGGGAAACACCTGATGATGAGGGCTAAGGGTTGCCATTCCACTGATCTACCAAGGAGTAATAGCACTGGAATTGCTTCCAAGACACTTCCCTGTACAGAGTATACCTCTGTGTGTCCATACAAGATATAAGGAATTCTGCAATTCACTTCCAAGACACTTCCCTGTACAGAGTATACCTATATGTGTCAATACAAGATATAGGAAATCCTGCCATTCACTTTAGCAATATGGTTCACAATTGGCAGGCTACAGAAAAAGAAAGAAACTTTCACATCTACAGCTTTCAATAATGTATTCTGTAAAGAAAAAAAAAGTAGGCATGTAGATTTGAAGCTTTAACACCACTGAAATGGAATAATTAGCGATCATGAAAATAAACTTTTAAAGCATTAAGTGCATAGATATTTGACAATGTATGTTTAGAAATATATGCATTGTGGTTATGATTAAGTTTTTGAAAGACCTCTGTATAATTTACACCATTGTTTAAAACATTTACATTGCTTCTTCTTCTAGCGTTTGCCCTTCTTCCGTAGCCAGTCAACAGCGTCACAAAGTCCTCCTCTCCTGTGGGGTTTGATCTTGGCACCTCTTTTATTTTTTCCAGGACAAAATTTTACCACAGAACTACCACCGTGATCATGTTTCTGAGTGTGATTGCCCTCCCTTAACAGATAAACTAGAGAAAGCTATGTAGGTTGCAATGCTTCCCTTCACTGCACTCAGTTGTAAGTGTGCTGGGTCTCAGTCTCTGTGAAGAGAATGCACTAATAACTCTTGCTCTCTGAACAATGCTCTTTAGCACAATGACTAGACACATTGACACTGAAAAGTGACCTTTATACCTTGAACAACACACTCAAGATCTTTTGGTCGATATTTCCAATTTAACAGAATTGTAACTGGAATTTTCCTTTGAAAATAGCCCTTGACTTATACTTTCAGCTCAGTGGACTTTACAGAATGCTTGTATGTTTCATCACTAGAAATGGGTTGTCAGGGCAGGGGTAGATAGCATAATGGTTATGCAAAGAGATTCTCATGCCTGAGGCTCCAAAGTCCCAGGTTCAATCCCCTGCACCACCATAAGCCAGAGCTGAGCAGTTCTCTGGTAAAAATAAAATAAAATAAAATAAAATAAAATAAAATAAAATAAAATAAAATAAAAAAGAAATGGGTTGACTTGCCATTTGTTCACTGTGGTTCACAATGTATATAAAAATTTAGAGGGAGGGTAGGGGTAGATAGCATAATGATTATGCAAAGAGACTCTCATGCCTGAGGTTCCGAAGTCCCCGGTTCAATCCCCCGTACCACCATAAGCCAGAGCTGAACAGTGCTCTGGTGTTTCTCTGTGTGTCTTTCTCTCTCTTCATCTCACTCAAAAATAAATAAATAAATAAATAAATAAATTCTAAAAAAAAACAAAAAAACCTTAGAGGGGGCCTGTTGGTGGCACACCTGGTTAATCAAACATGTAACCTCAAGTACCTGGGTTCAAGGCCCTGCTCTCTACCTTTGTGGGGCCTGCTTTGTGGTTCAAGGCCCTGCTCTCTACCTTCATGAGGTGTCTTTCTCCCTCCCTGTCTCCTGCTCCTCCCTGTCCCCTTCCCCCTTCTTATTTTCTCTCTGTCATATAAAATAAAAAAACGGGGGGGAAGAAGGAAGGTAGGGAGAATGAGAAAATGGGAAAGAAGGAAGGGAGAGAGAATTTGCCACCAGGAACAGTGCATTTGTGTGTAGTGCAGGCACTGAGCCCCAGCAATAACCCCAAGTGGTAAAAAAAAAAAAACTGAGCTGGGGTGTGGTGCAACCGGTTAAGTACACATAGTAACAAAAATCAAGGACCCAGAAAGACTCTGGGTTCAAGCCCCAGATCCCCACCTGCAGGGCATCCACTTCACAAGCGGTGAAACAGGACTGTAGGTGTCTTTTCTTTTTCTCTTTCCCTCTCCAGAGCCGCCTCCTCCTCTCTCAACTGCTCTCTGTCCCTATCCAATAAAAATGGGTTAAATGGCCACCAGGAGCAGTGGATTTAAAAACCAAGGGAGGAGGGAGGTGGGCGGTAGCGCAGCGGGTTAAGCTCATGTGCAAAGCACAAGGACTGGCTTGAAGATCCAAGTTCGAGCCCCCCCCCCCCCACCACCACCACCAACTGCAGGGAAGTCGCTTCACAGGTGGTGAAGCAGGTCTGCAGGTGTCTATCTTTCTCCCCCTCTCTGTCTTTCCCCCTTCTCTCTCCATTTCTCTCTGTCCTATCCATCAGCGACAACATCAACAACAATAATAACTACAAGAACCATAAAAAAAAAAAAAGGGCAACTAAAAGGAAATGAATAAACATTTAAAAAAAATTCTGGGAAAGAGAGAGATAGATAGAGAGAGGGACCCTAGTGAAACTTTCTTATAGACACCTTTTGAGAATGTATTCTGTAAACAGATAGATAAATAGATAGAATTGGGAGCTAGGGACAAATTTGTCATAATCACCCAATGAATGTAAATTGCAATAATATATGTTAAAAAGATACCAACCTACTTTTATACTTTACACATAATAACATCACAATCCAGAATCTTGGAATGATTTTCTTTTTACTTTTTTTTTTCTCAGCCATTCCCAATTTAACTTCATTGTATCTGATATTTTACTTAGAAAATAGTCTTTCATATTTATTCTTAATACTATAGACTTCAAAGCATGCTTGACATTTTTTGCTGGAATTTTAGTCTAAACTAATATTTTAAATTTACTCTCAACTCATTCTATAGACAGTGTCTGAAATTGCAACACTAAATATGGGAAGTCTTCCTGTGATCTAGACATTGTTGTTCACAATTGGCATTGTTATGGGGAATTTTAAAAAATACAGTTTTTCTTACCTGCAAATCTCCAAAACAAACAAATATGTTTCGTGAATATCAAATAGGCATAGTTGAGAGTTGGGGAATGGAGAGCACATTGTAAGAATCACTTATCTAAAATGACTCATTCTACTTAGGAGAATCTCAACCTGGTAGATGCTTTGTGACTTGCAACTTTCAGTGATTTCTAATCCAGACTTTCAAGTACCCCCAGTTTATAAACTGTGTTAAGGGCAAGGTTATTTTATAAGGTAGTATAAAACCTGCCAATGCCCACTCTTATAGATACTATGAACTGAATACTGTTAGAAAGGACAGGAGACTATGAACAACTATATGCCACCAAGCTAGAGAACCTGGAAGAAATGAATGATTTCCTAGATACCTACCAACTTCCAAAACTAAGTAAAGAGGAAGTGGATAACATGAACAGGCCCATCACAGCTAATGAAATTGAAACAGTTATCAAAAATCTTCCCAAAAATAAAAGTCCTGGACCAGATGGTTTTACAAATGAATTCTACAAAACTTTCAAAGAAGAACTAATACCTCTACTTTTAAAAGTCTTCCAGAAGACTGAAGACACTGGAATACTCCCTGCCAGCTTCTATGAAGCCAACATCACCCTGACACCAAAAGCAGACAGGGACACAACAAGAAAACTACAGACCAATATCTCTGATGAACATAGATGCGAAAATATTGAACAAAATTCTAGCCAACCGGATACAGCAATATATCAAAAAGATTGTTCATCATGACCAAGTGGGGTTTATCCCAGGCATGCAAGGTTGGATTAATATACATAAATCAATCAATGTGATCCACCACATCAACAAAAGCAAGACCAAAAACCACATGGTCATATCAATAGATGCAGAGAAAGCCTTTGACAAAATACAACATCCCTTTATGATTAAAACACTACAAAAAATGGGAATAGATGGAAAATTCCTGAAGATAGTGGAGTCTATATATAGCAAACCTACAGCCAACATCATACTCAATGGTGAAAAACTGGAAGCATTTCCCCTCAGATCAGGTACTAGACAGGGCTGCCCACTATCACCATTACTATTCAACATAGTGTTGGAAGTTCTTGCCATAGCAATCAGGCAGGAGCAAGGAATTAAAGGCATACAGATTGGAAGAGAAGAAGTCAAACTCTCCTTATTTGCAGATGACATGATAGTATACATGGAAAAACCTAAGGAATCCAGCAAGAAGCTTTTGGAAATCATCAGGCAATACAGTAATGTGTCAGGCTATAAAATTAACATTCAAAAGTCAGTGGCATTCCTCTATGCAAACACTAAGTTAGAAGAAATTGAAATCCAGAAATCAGTTCCTTTTTCTATAGCAACAAAAACAATAAAATATCTAGGAGTAAACCTAACCAAAGAAGTGAAAGACTTGTATACTGAAAATTATGAGTCACTACTCAAAGAAATTGAAAAAGACACAAAGAAGTGGAAAGATATTCCATGTTCATGGGTTGGAAGAATTAACATCATCAAAATGAATATATTACCCAGAGCCATCTACAAATTTAATGCTATCCCCATCAAGATCCCAAGCACATTTTTTAGGAGAATAGAAAAAATGCTACAAATGTTTATCTGGAACCAGAAAAGACCTAGAATTGCCAAAACAATCTTGAGAAAAAAGAACAGAACCGATCTCAAACTGTATTATAGAGCCATTGTCATCAAAACTGCTTGGTACTAGAGCATGAACAGACACACTGACCAGTGGAATAGAATTGAGAGCCCAGAAATGAGGCCCCACACGTATGGACATCTAATCTTTGACAAAGGGGCCCAGACTATTACATGGGGAAAGCAGAGTCTCTTCAACAAATGGTGTTAGAAACAATGGGTTGAAACATGCAGAAGAATGAAACTGAATCACTGTATTTCACCAAATACAAAAGTAAATTCCAAGTGGATCAAGGACTTGGATGTTAGACCAGAAACTATCAGATACTTAGAGGAAAATATTGGCAGAACTTTTTTCCGCATAAATTTTAAAGACATTTTCAATGAAACGAATCCAATTACAAGGAAGACTAAGGCAAGTATAAACCTATGGGACTACATCAAATTAAAAAGCTTCTTCACAGCAAAAGAAACCACTACCCAAATCAAGAGACCCCTCACAGAATGGGAGAAGATCTTTACATGCCATACATCAGATAAGAGTTTAATAACCAACATACATAAAGAGCTTGCCAGACTCAACAACAAGACAACAAATAACCTCATCCAAAAATGGAGGGAGGACTTGGACAGAATATTCACCACAGAAGAGATCCAAAAGGCCGAGAAACACATGAAAAAATGCTCCAAGTCTCTAATTGTCAGAGAAATGCAAATCAAGACAACAATGAGATATCACTTCACTCCTGTGAGAATGTCACACATCAGAAAAGGTAACAGCAGCAAATGCTGGAGAGGGTGTGGGGGTCAAAGGAACCCTCCTGCACTGCTGGTGGGAATGTCAATTGATCCAACCTCTGTGGAGAACAGTCTGGAGAACTCTCAGAAGGCTAGAAATGGACCTACCCTATGATCCTGCAATTCCCCTCCTGGGGATATATCCTAAGGAACCCAACACATCCATCCAAAAAGATCTGTGTACACATATGTTCTTGGCAGCACAATTTGTAATAGCCAAAACCTGGAAGCAACCCAGGTGTCCAACAACAGATGAGTGGCTGAGCAAGTTGTGGTATATATACACAATGGAATACTACTCAGCTGTAAAAAATGGTGACTTCACCGTTTTCAGCCGATCTTGGATGGACCTTGAAAAAACCATGTTGAGTGAAATAAGTCAGAAACAGAAGGATGAATATGGGATGATCTCACTCTCAGGCCGAAGTTGAAAAAACAAGATTAGAAAAGAAAACACAAGTCGAACCTGAAATGGAATTGGAGTATTACACCAAAGTAAAAGACTCGGGGGTGGGTGGGTGGGTGGGGAGAATACAGGTCCATGAAAAATGATGAATGAAATAGTGGGGGTTGTATTGTTAAATGGGAATCTGGGGAATGTTATGCATGAAAAAAAAAAAAAAAGAAGAAGTAGAAACGCAAAGCAGAAATTGACTGAGTTTGGAGTATGGCACCAAAGTAAGAAAGCAGAAGTATACTAGAGTTTGCAGTGAGTACCCTCCCTAACACTTCCTCTCCACTATTCCAAGCTTTGGGTCCATGATTGCTCAACAATTTGTTTGGCTTTGTATGTTAACTCTCTTTTCAGTCACCAGGTTCCAGATGCCATCAGGATGCTAGCCAGGCTTCCCTGGATTGAAGACCCCACCAATGTGTCCTGGAGCTCAGCTTCCCCAGAGACCCACCCTACTAGGGAAAGAGAGAGGCAGACTGGGAGTATGGACCAACCAGTCAACGCCCATGTTCAGTGGGGAAGCAATTACAGAAGCCAGACCTTCTACCTTCTGCAACCCTCAATGACCCTGGGTCCATGCTCCCAGAGGGATAGAGAATGGGAAAGCTACTGGGGAGGGGGTGGGATATGGAGATTGGGCGGTGGGAATTGTGTGGAGTTGTACCCCTCCTACCCTATGGTTTTGTTAATAAAAAAATAATAAAATAAATTAATTAATTAAAAAAAAAAAGAAAGGACAGGAGAAGAAAAATATTGGATGTAGGTTCCATATTCATATGGATCATTTTTCTTTAGGCTTTGCTTTCATTCCTAACCAAAACACTTAATCTGGTGACTTCATATGATATTGACAAACCAGGAGAAAAGTTGGGTCAGGTGCAAAATAATCTCTACCGTTAGGTGTTGGGAAATTGTGAGGATGTGGTTGGCTTGGCAGGACTTGACTTGAGGGGACATCCATCCTCTCATCTTATCAGACTTATCTACATAAACATTGTTTTGCCTGGAAGATCCCTATCCATTCCATTCCTTTGATCTATCTTCTTTCTGCCCTCAGGACCCTCCCTGCCTGCAGTTAAATCCTACCAGTTAAAACCCTCACAACAGTTGCTAAGGATGTTCCTACTTTTCCCAGCCTTTTTGCCTTCCTCTGCCCCTTTCCAAACCATATCAAGCCATTTCCATTTCCACTTTCTACTTCCGGGTCTGCCTTTTAAAATCCTGGCTCTCTGATCAATAAGGATTCAAATTGCCTCACCACCATGAGCTCTGTTCATGAGTCATCTCCCTTGCATCACTGAGTGAGTAGCAGCCCAGGCTGGCTCCAAAGGCATTCTCTCCAACCCAGAGAGTACACATTTGGGAAGAGGCACCCCCACGCTACCCCGACAGTTAGTTGTGTCACAGATGGTTTAAGTCTGGCTACTGAGAATAGAGTTCAATGACATTAAAAAAGAGCATCAGTGAAGTATGAGGAGCTAACTTTAAAAATTAAGAAGTGGTAAGAAATTAGGGCAGATGTTCGAATGGGTTGTCGCTGCCATGGGGGTAGGGGAGAAGGGCGTGCAATTGGCCCAAAGTTGATAGGGCAGAAAAAGTGGTAAGAAATTAATATAAATATATAGAACCCTAGAGTGGGTACAGAATGAGTAAATAAACATTATCTTCGACTTATTGGCAGAGTGCATGTTTATTTTTAAGAAATAATCAGATGGGGGTCAAGCGGTAGCACAGTGGGTTAAGCACACGGGGCACAAAGTGCAAGGACCCGTGTAAGGATCCCAGTTTGAGCCTCCAGCTCCCCACCTGCAGGGGAGTTGCTTCACAGGTGGTGAAGCAGGTCAGCAGATGTCTGTCTTTCCCCCTCTCTGCCTTTCCTTCCTCTCTCCATTTCTCTCTGTCCTATCCAATAACGAGTGACATCAATAACAACAATAATAACAATACTACAACAACAAGGGCAACAAAAGGGGGGGGAGAAAGAATCAGACAAATGAAGAAAGATATACACACGTGTTGAGTGTTGAGTCATTCATCATAGTACTGTTATCCACAGTGGAAAGTTGATGGCAAATACAATGTCCAACAGAGAACAATGAATTAACTAAAAGAATTGGTATTTTTATGTGGTGGAATAATTTGCAAACATTGACATAGCATTATGCACAGCTTTTCATTATAAAATGTGATTAACAAGACAGGTTTAAAAATACATATATTCTGATGGGATTTAGAACAAGAATTTGTTATACAATTTACATATTTTAAAAAATAATAACTCTAAGGTCTGGCAGTCCTGGACCTGAATCATTGTCCTGGCTTGAATCACACCCCATTGAGAAGACACTTTTTGGAACTGGAATCTTGCAGCTTGGTGGCCTACCACTGGGTTATTATCTTGTCTCTATTGGTGAGAACTTTTTTTCCTCCAATGTTTTTTGATAGATGAGAGAAAGCTGTGAAGTTGGCAATTCCCTTCTCTAAACTTGAGAGAAATGAGGGTCTATGTTCACATGAAGATAATGTGTGTCGGGCTAGTGATGCGCATGAGAGAGATGACCCAGGAACCAAGTTCGTGGCAGTAGCACACTTGGCTAAGCCACATGGTGCAAACCACAATGGCTGGCAACCACCTCTTGGTCTGCAGTGCGTGCTCCTTCAGGTTGGAACATGGAAGAGACAAGACAGAAATGGAAGTGGCTTGACAATACCATACATGGTTAGGAAAGGGGCAGAGAAAGGTAAAAGGGGCTGGGAATGGTATGGACATCCCCAGCAACTGTTGCTAGGGGTTCCACTGGTAGGATTAGCAATACCCTGTGGGGAATTAGGAAGGAAACCTTTAGTCATTTGTAAGACAAAGCAAGAGATTGATATGTAGATAATAAAAGGGATGCAGGCTTAATGTTTAAGGAATGCTGGCTCCTGGATGTGGGAAAATGCAGAGTGTTTTGTGAGACAGGGAAGTCTGATATGGTGGGCAACCTTCTGAGGTTCCTGTGTCCCCCCTTTTGCTCAACCACTCAGTAGAGAGAGAGACTAACAGGATGGACTCACCTCTCAGGTCAAATCCTGCCAGGCTCTACCACATCCCCATAATATCCCTACAAATGTGTCATAATGTCTTATACTTATAACACACTCACTGCCCAGGATCACTTTATATGATACTCACCTCACTCAATTACCTTTGGAAGATATTCCAATTTTAATTTAACTACATGTAGATGCTTACTGGGAAAATAAGTGCAACAAACGAGAGAAAGTGTTTGAGAGGTCTCATTAAATATGCAGGTACTTGTAGTAAATTAAGTTTAAAAGTGTAAACAGCAATTATAATGATGTTTATAAAATAATAGTAAAAATATTAATATTTGAGGGACTGGGTGGTGGCAGAATTGGTTGAATGCACATATTACGGTTCACAAAGACCTAGGTTCAGTCCACCAGACCCCACCTGTAAGGAGAAAGCTTCAGGAATGCTGGTATCTCTCTCTATCCCCCTCTCTATATTCCTCTTCCTTCTTGATTTCTCTCTATCTCTCTCCAATAAATGAATAAATAATATAATAAATTAATTAAATTTTTAAAAAACACTTCATATGCTAAATGTTTTCCTTCTCTTTTGAGGGATTTGACCTGAAGTTTCTTGATTTGTCAAGAAACTTCGGGTTCGACAACATTCCCAAGTGCTTCTTCCCTTCCTTTAACATTTGAAGGCTGTGTAAGTTAGGTGGGACTTCCTTTCACTGGCCTTAGTCACATATTGAGAGAATTGTCACAATTTGAGGGTCTCAGTCCCTGTCGAGAGAATGTACCAGTAACTCCTGCACTCATAATTCCCTATACAACACAATTACTACATAGAGATGTTAAAGATTACCATCCTGCATGGACACCTTCCACAAAACAATCAAGATCTTTTGGGGCTTATTTCCAATTTGATTAATTATAACTGGCATTTTATTGGGAAATAGTCTTATATGTTTAGTGTTAACACAACAGATCTGAGATAGTGCTTGAGGGAAATTTGTTCTTCAAGTTTACTCTCAACATAGTAGACTATAGAAAGTGCCTCAAAAATCCAGCACCAAGTATGGGGAATCTTTTTTGTTCACAGTAAGTCTGTTTTATAGGGAAAAAATACTCATAGAAACTTTCTCATCCACAGATTTAAGGGGGAAAAAATGTTCTGTAGACTAGGTCAAGTAGGCAGAGCCAAATGCTGGGTAACTTTGTAAATACCTCCTAGTTAAAATGAAGCCTTTTAACAGATAACCCCACTAATGTGTCCTGGAGCCCCACTTCCTCAGAAGCCCGCCCTACTAGGGAAAAAGAGAGACAGGCTGGGAGTATGGATCGACCTGCCAATGCCCATGTTCAGCAGGGAAGCAATTACAGAAGCCAGACCTTCCACCTTCTGCATCCCATAATGACCCTGAGTCCATACTCCCAGAGGGATAAAGAACAGGGATGGTATCAGGGGAGGGTATGGGTTACAGAGTTCTGGTGGTGGGAATTGTGTGGAGTTGTACCCCTCTTATCCTATGGTTTTTGTCAGTGTTTCCTTTTATCTCTTTTTTTTCTTTTATATTCATTTATTTATTCCTTTTTGCTGCCCTTGTTGTTTTATCGTTGCAGTTACTATTGTTATTGATATCGTCATTGTTTGATAGGACAGAGAGAAATGGGGAGAAGAGGGGAAGACAGAGAGGGGGAAGAGAAAGATAGACACCTGCAGACCTGCTTCACCTCTAGTGAAGTGACTCCCCTGCAGGTGGGGAGCCGAGGGCTGCAACTGGGATCCTTATGTTGTTCCTTGCGCTTTGTGCCACCTGCACTTAACCCGCTGCTCTACAGCCCAACTCCCAAGTGTTTCCTTTTTATAAATAAAAATTTTTTTTAAATGAAGCCTTTTACATGGTGTGGGCTCAGTCTAGAAGTTTTGGTTTGCTGGCGTCTGCAATTTCAAACATCAGCTTTTCAAGTACTCCCACTCAATGCTTTCTGTCACCATCTATCACTAGTGGTAGGTATCAGGGATTGTGTGAAGTCCAAGTTGTATTTGTAGATAATATGAGTAGTTTATCATTTCCTCATGCCATCTGTTATGGATACTTTAAGTTGAAAATTGCTAGATTACAACAGGAGACTGAAAGCATGGTCGTATGCTCCGTGTTTATGCTTATATAAGCATAAGTCTTCACTTTCAACTGCATTCCTCACCTGAACCATCAATGCAATGAATTCACAGAATAAGACAAGTGCACAGATTTGCACTTTCATCATTGATGTTGTATTTCTAGGTAAAAATTGACCTCTTTATTGTCATGCTATGCCATTTTTGTTGCCTCTTATGTAGCATACTTTAAATGACTTTTGAAGAAAAATTATGATACATGAACTACTTAACACAGAACTTATTATTTGTGCATTTGTCTAAATAATGATGTACATTAATCTGTTCCTTGTATAAAAAAATTCTTATGCCTACAACAAATTACCGAATATATTAGAAATTCCAGAACTTTAAATAAAATGTATTTGTTGTGTATTTTCCATGTTCTAGAATACTTTGAGTTGATAAGAGGCATGCAAATAGATATTGCTTGGGCAGAGTAGCTAACTAAAACTATAGATTGCATATTTAGTTAAAAGAGTATAAGTTCTGCTCAATATTAACAGGCAAAGGACATTAATTTAGTCTTACCACTAGCTTTTATGCTCTTAATGCAGTTTTTGGAGAATGGCCACTTATGATCCCAACTTGCTTTCTTCCTTTGATATATGAAAGAAATTCTGGAACATATCTTGTAGACCCTTTGCAAAGATTTCTACAAATATTTCTCCTTTTTTTTTATCTTTCTTAGTGGAATTTGCTGATTTTATTATTGTTATTTTGTATCGTGGGGTTTTGTTTGTTTGTTTCTTTTTTGTTTGTTTGTTTGTTTTGTTTTTTTCTAAAACTGGAGGCTTTCAAATGCATGATTCCATTACACCCAGATTCCTTTTCATTCACATAGAGAGAGAGGAATAGACAGAAAAAAGAAGGGTCTGGGGGCCCAGCGGTAGCTCAGCGGGTTAAGCTCACATGGCACAAAAAGTGCAAGGACTGGCATAAGGATCCTGGGTCAAGCCCCGGGCTCCTTACCTGCGGGGGTGAGGGTGACAAGCGGTGAAACAGTTCTGCAGGTGTCTGTCTTTCTCTCCCCCCTCCTCTCTCCATTTCTCTCTGTCCTATCCAGAAACAATCACAGCAATAAAAACAATAATAACAACAACAACGATAAACAACAAGGGCAACAAAAGGAAAAAAATAGCTTCCAGAAGCAGTGGATTCCTAGTGTAGGTACTGAGCCCCAGCAATAACCATGGAGGCAAAAATAAATAAATAAATAATAAAACAAATAAAAATTTAAAAAGGAAAAGGAAAAGGAAAAGAAAGGTTTAACAGCCTCCAACCTACCCTGTGCTATGGCACTTTCATGTGGGACTGAGATTGAATCTGAGTCATTTTAAGATAAATGGAACAATACCTCTAGCTTCAGGAAATACTTTCTGAAACATTACAGATATACATGGTCACTTAAAGCAGTGAAGATGTATTGGAAGATGGGTCCACCGTCCCTGACCTCTGGAATTTATGAGGGCTGGAACCCTGGACATGGGCGCCTTTCTATATATACCACCTCCCCACTTTCCTTCTTTAATTAAAAGCCATGGATTACTGTGTGTAATCCATGGCTTTTAACTTAAAGAGCGCCAGAAAACATCCTGATTGCTCAGCTGCCTCCTTTCCTCTACCCCCACCCCCACCCTAAAGTGCCTGCAATCTACCTCTGGAAAAATGTAACATTGTAAAGCTTGTGACCAAACCATGTGTGGTAACCTTTTACTTGTGATCAAATAGCCTGTAGGTCAAAATGCGACTATGTATTGTCTTACTCTGTGTTTGGCCAAGTTAATGATTATATCACCCCCCCCCCCACACACACACACACACACACACCTCCCCAAGCTATGGGTATATCAGCATGCTTTTTTTTCCTTCAATAAATGAGATAACCCTCTGAGACTTTTCCCAGCACTAGCTGAGTCTGGCGTGGCTTCTTCCTCCCTGTTCTCCCCCAAAACACAGAGTCACTCCGGGACTCCCAGGTGGTCCGCTCTGACCTCCACTGCCCAACGTGTGGGGAAGGTGGGGGACCCAGAGTGACTGCCCACAAAGATATTTTTTATATTTGTAATTTTTATTATTATCTTTATTTATTTATTGGATAGAAACAGCCAGAAATTGTAAGGAAGGGAAGAGATAGAGAGAGGTAATACCTATAGCTCTACTTCACCACTTGTGGAGCTTCTTTCCACCTGCAGGTGGGGACTAGGGGCTTCAACCTGGGTCCTTGCACATTGTAACATGTGCGCTCAACCAAGTGCAACATCGCCGGATCCTGAAGGTGTTTTCTTAATGTGTGGTCATTTAAATAAGACAATGTGTCAATTTGGGGCTGGGGACGCAGCATAACAGATATGCAAAAGAGTTTCATGTCTGAGCTCTGAGGTTCCAGATGCAGTCCCCAGCGCCACCACAAACCAGAGCTGAGCAGTGCTCTTGTCTTTCTCTCTTTATGCCTCTCTGTCTTTCTCTCTCATTGAAATAAAATAAATAAGATATATTTTTAAAGAAAGTGTTGATTTATGTGGGAAAAAATCATATCAACAATAATTGAATTGTTCTGGTAAAGGCTACATATTTTATTCTATTAGTTTTATTTATTTATTTCTGCAACAGTACTTCAGCTCTCTGAATAAATTTCTTTGAGATCGGAATGATAGACATGAAGAGGGGGAATGATGTCATAGAATCATAGCTTTTCTCAGTGCAGTGCAGTGCTGGCCCTTGTACATTTTAGTGAAGCTATTTTTGTGCTAATCCTTACTTCAAACAGCTTCTGGGCTTTCCCTCCTGCTAACATGGCCATTTCTCCTGTTTATACTTGCACCATTAGAACACTCTGTGTATATATTATTCATATACTAACTTAATTAGAATACTCATATGTAATTTTCATATTCTTGATTTTTTGGCATAGCAAATATAACTTCTTTTAAATTTTGTTAGTAAAGAATGTCTTGGCTATTCTCATGCACTTATTCTAATTTGATGTTAAAATAATTTGACAAACTCCAAATGAAGAAATCACCTTGAATTTAATTTGAAATTACAGTATATCTCTTGATAGTTCTAACAGAAATGACATTTCTAGTTATATAGTATGAGTTTCCAGTTATGAAATTAATATGATCTTATCACATTTCACAAGTTGGAGTAAATATGTGTGCCTCTCAGTTATTTTCAAATAAAGTTATTAATTTTTTTGCTCAAAATCCTTTTGTTTTGCTTTAATTTATAAATCTCCCATTGTAATTATAATTTTACACATTCTTATATCTGAAAAATATATATATATGCTTTACTTTATTTAACCTTTATCAGTTTGTACTGTGGTCTTAGAATCTAAGTGTTTCTAATATTAGTATTGTTTTTGTAATTTATTTAGATGTGTATAATGTCCCATTTTCATTATGGGACATTCTTTTTATTTAGAGGAAATTATCACAAATGCTTTGATAACCATTACATCTTAGATCTTTGCACACTGGTTGCTATACAGATATTTAAACAAAATATGTAAAACTTGGCATTTAAAAATGTCAACTGTGAATCAATGTATTTGAAATGGATCTGTTCAATGTACTCACATTCATTGTAATAGTAAGGGCATTTGCTCCTATCGTCAACATCATTCTTTACTAAATATCTTTACAGACTGGCAAAATAACTCATCGGGATTCCATGCCTGCTTTGTCATGCAAATGACTCAATCCTGGCTTCTCCTCCACTGGGTCAGACTTTGTACTCTGGTATCTTTCCTTCTGTTCCTGTATCTCCCTGTATCTTAGGGGAAAAAAAAAGTTAGCTTGGAGTGCTGAATTCATTGCAATAACATATATAGTATTATATATATACACACACACACACACACATATATATATATATATATATATATATATATACACACATATATATATAGTTTTTTTTCTGGTATTTTTTTCTTGATTTATTAAAGCTTATTATTATTATTTTAATATCTTTATTGGGGAATTAATGTTTTACATTCAACAGTAAATACAATAGTTCGTACATGCATAATATTTCTCAGTTTTCCATATAACAATACAACCCCCACTAGGTCCTTTGTCATCCTTCTTGGACCTGTATTCTCCACCCCCCCACCCCCCCAGGCCTCCCCACAGTCTTTTACTTTGGTGCAATACACCAATTCCAGTTCAGGTTCTACTTGTGTTTGCTCTTCTATTTATGTTTTTATTTAATTTTTTATTTATAAAAAGGAAACATTGACTAAACCATAGGATAAGAGGGGTACAACTTCACACAGTTCCCACCACCATAACTCCTTATCCCATCCCCTCCCCTGATAGCATTCCTACTCTTTATCCCTCTGGGATTATGGACCCAAGGTCATTGTGGAATGCTGAAGGTTGGAGGTCTGGCTTTTGTTAATTGCTTCCCGGATGAACATGGGTGTTGACTGGTCAATCCATACTCCCAGCCTGACTCTCTTTCCCTAGTGTGGAAGGATTCTGGGAAAGTGGAGCTCCAGGACACATTGGTTCAGGGAAGTCTGGTGTGCATCATGCTAGCATC
Organism: Erinaceus europaeus; assembly: GCF_950295315.1. Lineage (NCBI taxonomy): Eukaryota > Metazoa > Chordata > Mammalia > Eulipotyphla > Erinaceidae > Erinaceus > Erinaceus europaeus. Next base: position 61,184,376 of record NC_080179.1, on the reverse strand, counting down.
TGGAACCTGGTGGTTGAAAATAGAATTAACGTACAAAACCAAACAAACTGTTGAACAATCATGAAGTTAAAGGCTGGAATAGTGCAGATGAAGAGTTGGGGGGCCCTCCATTGTGTAAATAGCTTGTAGGCATATTTTAGTTATATTCCAAAGGGCCTATTGCTATACTAGTGTTTGTTTATTTATTTATTTATTGTCTGAGCTTGAAGTCTGATATGCAGGTGGATCCTAATTATTGTCTGGGGAGGTGATGTCACGATTGGCAGAAGGACCAGACAGCTGGATCAGGGAAGAGAGTAGCTCCCAAATATGGGAAAGGTGTATAAATATTGTTGACTGTAAACCCCCTTAATTTGATCTGATCAGGGGCCCATATTCAGTTTAGGAGCCTGTGTGACCTCTGCATCCCTGTAGATCTGAGCTCACATTCTGTGGTCTTAAGTAGGAACATTTCAAGCTGCCCAAATATCAGGACCCACCTTCCTCAGGTGTAGCATAGAGTATATTGTCCAGCCTCCCTTCAGAGGATAGAACTTTCTTACCATTGTTGATCCAAGTTGAGGGCAAGGTCCTATGGGGGCCCACAGAGGGGTCTATTGTGTTGTTCCTGATAGGAATGACCGATAACAATGGAGAGAGGGATCCAACCTGAGGGCCTTAGATTGGATCCTTAGATTTTATGCAAAACAAAATGGCCCACTATCTAGGTGTCTTACTTCGTTAGCCTCAAGGTGTAATTTTTTAAATATGTTTTACAAAATGCTACATAATTTGACAACTGTTCATATTTTCCTATTTTGGATAGTTCTCTTTTACTTTATTATCTAGCAATATGTAACTCAGTGCATGCTGTTCCCTCTCCTGGAATTGGTAAGATGCCTCACCTGGGTGGATGCCTGATTTGTCATGTACATGACCCAAGTTCAAAGGCAACCCCACTCACTGGAACAAGTTTGGTTGGCTTTCTTCCTATCTTTCCTTCTCCTCGTTTCTCTTTTCTATCTGAGAAATGTTGGTTCAGACAGTGAAGCCCAGATAATGAATGACAAAACAACACATAATATTAATGGGTCAGGAGATGACTCTCCAAGTAAAGTGCTTTACCAAGTACAAGGATGTGGCTTCTTGCCTTTAGCCTCCACATGGAAACACCTGCATGGGGAAACTTTGGTGCTGTAATATCTTCCATTCCCTCTTTTCTCTCTCTCTCTCCCTCTCTCTTTCTCTCTCTGTCTTTGTGTGTGTGTGTGTGTGTGTGTATTTATGTGAAACTTCTCTGCCTCATATGAAATAAGTAAATCTTCAAAAAGTAAATGGATAAAAACGATAATAATAATGTTTTTCTCTTACATCCTTCCTTGCTAAATATTGAAGAATCATTTAATGTATCTTTTTTCATGTTGAAATCAATCTGTTCCACAGGGATTGAAAAGTATATATTTTTAAAGTCTTCACTGTGGATTATGCATAGCTTCATATAGAAGGCAGGATAATTAACATAGTCTCTTCAGACCCATTTTCTCATTAGATTTATAGTTCAGGAAAACAGGGGCCATGACTTTGCTGGAGTAATCCCAGCACCATATACAATGCCTTTCAAATAACAAGCATGCAATAATTATATCAGGGAAAGGAAACAAATCAAGTAAGGGAATTATTTTTTCCTTCTTACTATCTTTTCCCCTTACATTCTACGGTGATATATCTGACTGAATCTACTTCTCACTCATAAATAAATGGAACCAAAGTATAAAGGGTTTTGCCAGAAACTGCAAAAAGTATCTCTGTGTTATGTATGTATATCTGTGTATGTGTTTTCTAGCTCAAGAATACCAATAACATTTTGAGAATTAGAGTGAATTACATAGTATATAAACTCAGCTGTCTATTTTAGAAAGAATCTGATTACAGTTCTATCATTTAAGTGGGCCACTATGTAAATAGCAAAGTCTTTTACTTGGTATGTATTGCAACATTTTTTATTAGATCAAAGCAGCCAACAATTACATAGTTGGCTGTGGTCTGATTTACATAGTTGGTTTCTTCCTGTCTACACCTTTCAGCTTCAGGCTACAGTAAAATTTGAAAAGAATTATAGAAATCCATGAACTCTCAGTCAATATACACCTTGCTGACATGAACATGAAAATATATGCTTACTTTCTTTCCATTTAAATATTATTTTTAAATATTAGCATTGAACTTAAGAAGTTAAAAGATTTTGTTCCCAATCAAATCAACAGTGAGATCCCTTCTCACACAAAAATATTCTATTTTTTAAAATGAGCACCTAGTTGATATTACTTAACATATTTTAAAAAGACCTAGGTGTAATAAAAATACAAAGATTATCTACTACCATTTAAAATGAGGTTGTTGTCATAAATGTAGACACACAATAGAAAGACAGGTAAATTCAAATTTTAAATAAGGGGATTCTTAGTAAAAGCAGAGAAACAACTGATTAGAATCATAGGTTGCTTTGTTTTTTTTTAGATAAGAATATATGAGTTAGCAAATATAGTATGGAATTACTATTTTAAATGCTCTTTATTTTTATAATTTTATTTTTAGCAAAATGTCTTAGAATTAACTGAAGTTTTAGCCTGTTACATGTACAAAAATATGAAAAGAAGTCTATAGGGGGCACTCAAGTACTATAAACTAAAGCATCTACTTTTTCTAATGAAAATTTGTTTAGATTGAAAGGGTTAGACCCGTGGGCAATTTTATTTTTTTTACTTTTCTTTTATGGCCTTTCATATAAAGAACAAAACTGAGTAAAATAAACAAAAATACTCTCTGTCATGATTCTATGATTCCCCAATGAAAGACAAAAGAGTATTAGAAGGTGTGATTAGACAGCATTCTGAGCCTTCTTATTCAAAAAGTGTAAAGGTATGATAGTCTAAGTCGCCAGTTAAGTTGGTCTACATTTTAAAATTTCCAAACAAATTTTTTTTCTACATTGCATTTCAGTTCCAGAGATAATATTATCATCCTTTTCTGGAAAGATTTGGTTTTATAAAACTGCAAAGGGCAAGGTCATGAGTCTCCTGACTAGCTTTTAAAGCAAACAAGTATATGACTTCCGTAATAATACTCTTAAGGAGGGGTTAACTCACCACTCGCACAGAACAGTTGTGTGTAACATTTGATGGTAATTTGTTTTTCTTTTTCTTTTTCATGGCGGGAGGGGAAGTGTGAGTGATAATGAGGGCAATACTAAAAGTTATTCCGGCAGCTTTTGTGGTCCGGGTTATTTTAACTGACCTAAATTCTGGTGGCTACTTAAACCTAAATGAAACCAAAAACCAAAATGAAAACCTGTGATAACAACTAAAACCAAACCAGGTTTATTTTAAAGTGAGGGAGAAAAGTTTCATCTCGGCTTTAAAACCAGAGTGAAAGAAGTTGCTTTTAGTTCTAATGTGGTCACTAACAAGGTAACTTGAAATTACCATCTAAATGCCCTCAGGACATGAATCCCATTCAGCACATTTGAATACGAATCTCCCTGTTGAATTCCCCTACTGAAGTATTTCACCCTGCAAGTCATAGAAAGCATATTTTTCCTTCTGTCATTTTCTCACAAGTGAGTTAAACACAGAGTTTGGGGGTTTTGTTTTTCAATTTTAATATAGGGGTGCATCTTGTTAAGTCCTCTCTATCGCTGGTTCCCCATGATCACAGCTGCAAGAAATTAAATCAATTTTAGTGCTGGAAGTTGATAACTTGAAGCACCTGTATGCAGACATCCAGCATCTCACAATCTACTTGAAGTAGGAAGAAACTAACTACCTATTATATATGACTAAAACTACCTGAACACTAGCATTCATAAGAGTGGTTTGTATGTCAGTAATTTCTGACAGCAATTCGAGAACAGAGTTCAATTTCTCATTATACTTTGAGTTTCCAATTCTAAATCAGAAATGGCAAACAATATGTAACTAAGGTTTCTTGAGTTTAGAAAAGTTGTTACTGACGAAGATAAGATTGTCTGAAACAAACTTATTAAAGGCCATACATTCTAATTTTAGTTTGGAAAATGTAACTATCTTAAATTTAAAGTGTGTAGAAAAGTAAACAGAGGAAAACAGTTTCGTAAAAAACAATTTCTAAAAACAATTGTTTTGGTCATTAGCCTAAGCAAATGATTTGCTATTGCTATCAAGCTGCAGCTGAGAACATCCCCTAGAAGTTACCTGACAGTATTGTTGTATATATTTTCTTGAACATGAATATCAAAGGATGATACTTTATATAGCTTAGTTTGTCTTCACTCTGTCTCACTGCATTGGGTTGACTTTTTTTAGATAGAGATTTATACAAAGAGACAGAGAGAGAAGGAAAAATACCACAGCAAGGGGCTGGTGGGGGTGGGAGAACTTTTCCATAGTTAGACTGGTTAAAACCTAGGTCAAGAGCACACACAGTAAAGCAGACAGTATTCCAGGTGCTACCTGGCTTGCCCATTTCAGATACATTTTTAACAATGCTTTTGATGTTCATTTATGAAAATGCCTAAATTCATTAATCTTCTTGGTTTGGGGTAACAGGTGAAGATTAATTAAAAAAAATCTCTTGACTAACCTCTGTATCTTCCTATGTTAATATGTGCAGATACACACACACACACACACACATATATATATGTGTGTGTATGTATATATATGTGTATATATACATATGTATATATGTGTATATATATATATATATATATACATATATTGGCTTTTTCAAGTAGTTTCAATATAGATGTATAGTTTAAGACAAAGCAGAGTGAAAAAAATATTTTCAGGACTAGGAAGTACCACACCTGTGTAAGCACACACATTACAATGCTCAAGGACCTGGGTTCAAGCCCCTAGTCACCACCTGCAGGTCAAAAGCTTCATGAGTAGTGAAATAGGGCTGCCTCTTTCCCTCACTATCTCCCCCCCCCTCAATTTCTCTGTTTTTATCCAATGATAAATAAGTAAAAAGATTTTAAAATATTTTTTAAAAAAGAACATATTTTTATTTACATTAAATGTCTTTGTAAAGAATAAAAGATACAACTGAAACAAATCTGATATACACCGACAAGTATAAATTTGACAATTCTTTTTTCAAAGGTTAATTTATTAATGAGAAAGAGAAAGAAAGAGAGACAGAACCAGAATATCACTCTGGTGCATAGATCTGAGGGACTGACATGAGGACCTCAGTCTTGAGACCCCAACATTTTATCACTTGTTCCGACATCTTGGCCACAAAACTGATATTTCTTAAGAAATAGATGAATATATATGTTAAATCACTAGATGACCAAAAATTTACCAAAAGTCTTTCCTATTCTATGGTCAAGCATAGATACTCATCATTTCTTACATATTTTTTATTGTGTAGATGTAAATTAAGTCTATTAACATTTTTAAGTTGGCCTTTTGATGTTAATGTAGTAAGGTTTGCAGAAGTCTGTGAATGATACTTTTGGTCAAGTCTATTTACAATGCAGAATATAGCCACAGAAAGTCATAAAAGCATTCAATGCTCTTTTGACTATAATTTCACTTTGCCAGTATATTCATGCATGAAATCACACATTTTCTCAAATCTTGATAAATATATCTAGGTCCAAATGTCACTATTTTCATTCCTACAAAGAGAGACTTGACACCAAATTAGGACATTCTGTTCTGGACTAGACTGCCCCTTTTTGCATTTGAGTTTTTATTGTGATTAAGAAGTATAATTTTCATAACAGAAAAACACATTTGGAAGGCAAGAGAGATTTCCTATCTGAGAGAAATGAATTTTTCTACTTAGAAAAATAATGTGTTAGGAGAGTTAGTTGTGTAAGCTTTCTTTAAAGCATACTTTAACAAATGTAAAATTTAGACACTAAGTGTTTCTCACTTAGCACACACCTATTTAGTACTTACTCTGTGACAGGCTCTGTACCAAAATGGAGCTGTTGACAGTCTCTGGTAAATAAGCAAGCTTAGCTATAAAGAAAAGTTTAGCCTTCATTTTTTCTTTTTCTTTCTTTCTTTCTTTCATTTTTATTGTTTATTCTACTTTTTTTTTCATCAAATTTTACTTTAAGAGGGCTATTTCTTACACAGTAGTAGAAAAATTCAACAACATAAGCAAAATAATATTCTCCCTCAGGTAAACAAACAAAAGACATAAACTGGTCAAAAAATATACTGAAACTCCTAAGTACTTTTTATGCTTTAACTGCAACTCATTTTATTCAAGTACATATGATGTAATTCTGATATTCCATCTTCTGGCCTCTGTCAGTTGCTTGTATTTAGCGTTAATCTATGTCAGGGCATGATCCTATTTCCTTCAGAATGGGGATTTGTCCCATGGTAGAAGAAGCAGGGAACAACAGCTAATGTGAGATTAAACAAGTTAAGGTAAAAAAATGAAAAGCCATTAATCAGCAGAAAAGACAAATTGTCTTTAAGTACCTGCTATAGAGAAAACCCCATGCAAAAGAAAAATATATATATTCTGTTTGATATGTAGACTGTGAAATGTTAAAGACTATATAAAAATAAGGCTATCTGGATACACAGTAGTAAATTAATACATGCAAAGATAATCATAAAATTGATGTGAGTAAAACATTTGAAATATCTTGAACATTTGAAATAATTTTTTTTTATTTGAAATAAATAAAAAACAACACTGGGCTGTTCTTTCTCAAGTTTTTTTTTTTTTTCCTCTGATTTTGAGCAACTGTACAACACAACAGAATCCACAGACTGTAATTAATCTCTATGTAACCATTGCCTGCATTTCTAAATATTCTTAATTCGGATTATTCCTGAGACTGCTACTAGTTTTTAGGTGAAAGTAGGTCTGACATACAATTGATTAAATGCTGGTGCCAACACTCAAATCACTCAGTATATTCGAGTACATATTTTGTTGTTTCTTTGATTTTTCTTTTTCTTATTTTGTCTTTCTTTTCTTTCTCTTTCTTTCTTTCTTTCTTTCTTTCTTTCTTTCTTTCTTTCTTTCTTCTTTTTTTTCCTTTAAATGTAGGTTCATTGAGAGACTCTATAGTTCCTGCATGGCAAATTCACTGTTGCCAGTGGCTTTTGAAGGTATTATTATTGTTTTTTTATTATGGTAAAGACAGAGATGGGGCCTAGTAGTGATGCACCTGGTTGAGTGCACATGTTACAGTGCACAAGCACTCAGGTTCAAGACCCAGGTCCTCACCTGCAGGGGCGAAGCTTTACAAGTGGAAAAGCAGGGCTGCAGGTGTCTCTCTGTCTCTCTCCCTATCTATAACCCCCTTCCTTTACAATTTCTGACTGTCTCTATCCAATAAATAAAGTTTGAGAGAGAGAGAGAGAGAGAGAGAGGACTTCTGTCTTTTCTTTCTTTCTCTTAAAAAGAAAGAGGGGAGTCGGGCGGTAAGGCAGCGGGTTAAGCACACGTGGCTAGAAGCACAAGGCCTGGCTTAATGATCCAGGTTGGAGCTCTAGGCTCCCCACCTGCAGGGGAGTTGCTTTGCAAGTGGTGAAGCAGGTCTGCAGGTGTCTTTCTGTACCCCTCTCTGTCTTCCCCTTCTCTCTCCATTTCTCTCTGTCCTATCTAACAATGACGAAATCAATAACTACTACAGTAATAAAAAAGGGGGCAACAAAAGGGAAAATAAATAGATACATATAAAAAATGTTTAAAGGAGAAAGAAAGAAAGAGAAAGAAAGAAAGAAAGAAAGAAAGAAAGAAAGAAAGAAAGAAAAAGAAAGAAAGAAAGAAAAGAGAGAAATAATGCCAGAAAGGGGGAGTGGGAGAGAGAAAGAAAAACATATGCAACCTACTCTATTACTTTTGAAGCTTTCCATCTGTTGGTGGGGACTGGAGGCTGAAACCTGGGTCCTTGTTCTGGTGACAGGTACACTTCAATCATTTGTGCCACTACCTGGTCCTATATTTTGTTATTTCTTATTTAGATTCTAATTCTAATGGAACACTTAGTTGTTTCTTTATCTGTACAAAAAAATTCCAAGAAAGACTCAGTACTAATTATAGGTGATGGCCTCCGCAATGGACTTTATAAGTCATACTGATAGTTTAAGACATCCTGGTTCCTACCAGATCCTGGAAATCGAACCTATTAGCACAGAATTATTTAGGCTCTCAGTTCTTTCAATGCAAGGACCATAACTATTTTCCTCATAGTCTTTTGCATAGCACTGAATGCAATAACCATTATGTAATGTATAGTTACTTGGCAAATGAACAAATACAATCCCTCCTAAGCTACTACACTTCTTAGGTAAAATATAAAGAAACATCTAAAAACTGACAGAATAATATTGGCACGGACCAGGAAACTGTTCAAGGGCTGCTTCTGGCATTAACAAAATATGTAACCTTTCATTTGTCTTTAAATTTTTCCATCTGTAAATTGTAATAAATTGGAGTTGGCTATGTAGGTGTTCTTTCTAGCTCCTTTGTTCTACGAGTTCTGAATTAAAATGTACAGAGCAAAATGATGATGACTAAGAAGTCAGAGATTAACATCAGCTGCTCGAAAAGCCCTCAAGGCCTTATTAGACAAGTGAATTCTGAAGCTGGGCAACTGACAACCTGTTAACAACATGAGACACTAACTCTACTCTAGCAGCACAAGTTAGAACAGTGGCGGTTATCTTGACAATCACTATGCCATGTCAAAAAGTGCCAAAGGCGTCAAGCTTCGCATTCAGCAAACAATTTGAAATTCAAGTGTTGTTTACACACAAATGACAAGGATTTGCTGAGTTTGGAGTATTTTTTTATTTTACTTATTCTCTCTCTCTCTCTCTCATACACATACTTGAATCACATTATAGCTGATACTGCCTTCTAAAGATAGTCAAAAAAGGAAAAGATTAGTTTCCAGAGCCTATATTACTGCTATGGAAGAGAAGTGTTGCCTCATGAGGTTGTTTAAATCAACAAGGCTTCTCATCTTTTTACTATCAAAAGTTTATCAAGGAAGAGTCAGAGAGTGTATAAAATGATTGTATCCATATAAAAATATTCATTAAGTTCCCTAAGATTAAAATTGACAGTCATCATGCTTTTTTATAGTGATATGTCTCAAGATATCTACAGACACAATCTTCAAGAATTTAAAAATATGCTACGGAAAAAAATGTAAATGTTGGATATATTTCCAGGTAGAATTAGATAATTGTATCGCTCTTCATTTTCTTTTCAAATGCATAGACCTCTTCATAAATGTGAGAAAAATTAGTGTTGCAATCAAGTCTTATTTATCTTTATTAAATCCTATGGTCCCAGTAGAAATAGCATTCTACTACACAATTATAGCATATAGAAGGCACTTAAAAGTGTTCATTGACTTATTGTAGTTTGCAAAAATAAAATGAACATAAGTTTTTTTTTTAATACCTGCTTTATGCAGTATAACTTTATTTCAATTTCCTAAGCACTGCTATTTTTCTTCCACAGTTCTCTATTCCTCTAGCCCTTTGCTATATCTCTCCCCTTTTCTGCTTTATCCAGTGTCTGGTGCTGCTTGGCAACTATTCTAAGTGGAAAGGCAGGGTAAGAACTCTTAACAGTCTTAGGAATGATAGCTGCAGAAATCCCTAGCAACCTAACTTTTTGGCTAATTCTCCTTCACAAATTTTGCTTCCATGAGACAGATTGCAAGCCTTGGTTTGTTTAGAAACACACCATCTTCCTAACATGATTTGCAGGTATGTATTGTTACAATCTGAATTTAAAGAAAGTACTTGAGAAAAAAAGAAAGATAATAATACAAAGAAAATAATTCAACAGCAATAAAATCTGATATTTGTTACCATATAAGCCAAACAAGACTCTAATTTGGAGTTTATAATTACCACAGAGTGATAATAAATATTATTCTGTTATTGTAAACCAGAAAGTAAGAATGATGGGACCTGCTTTGCTTAATTTAGCTCAATGAGAGGTTTTATAACATTCAAAAGTTAGATAAATTAATTTAATATTATTATTAGTGTTAATAACTGCTTAAAGTTAAGAAAATAGAGGGCTGGGCAATAGTGTGCCTGGTTAAGCACACATTGTATTTTGTGTAAAGATACACTAAGGACCTTTTGGGTTGGAGCCCTAGCTCCTCACCTGTCAGGGGGACCTTTCATTAGTGGTGAAGTAAATCTCTAGGTGTTTCTCTTTCCCCACTCTCTTTTACTCCCCCCCTCCTTATCAATTTTTCTGTTCTACCAAATAAAATGGGGGGGAAGAAATTATAATGATCCATAGGGACATACAATTTTAATGGTAACTCTAGCTATTTGCTCTACCTATCTCTTGCTTGGGAGAATGCCTACTGTGTCATGCCAGCAACCCGAGTTCAGCCCAGGGCACCCACAGCACAAGGACAAGCTTCTGTTATGTGATGACTCTCTGTCTCTATACATGAAAAAGTAAATATGGAGTGGTGGGGAGAGGGCAATAACAAAAACAATCTATTTGAGGGTAAGGGTAGATAGCATAATGGTTGTGCAAAGTAACTCTCATGCCTCAGGCTCCAAAGTCCCAGGCACCTCCATAAGCCAGAGATGAGCAGTGCTCTGAAAAACAAACAAACAAACAAAAACTTTAAGAGGCTAGATGCTGGGGCACACTTGGTTGAGTGTTTCAATCACAAGGACCTAGGTTCAAGCCCACAATCCCCACTTGCAGGGGAAAAGCTTCATGAGTGGTAAACAGTGCTATGGGTATCTCTCAGTCTTTCTTCTTCCCAATCACCCCCTTCATCTCAATTTCTGGCTGTCTCTATCAAATAAGCAAAGACAATATTAAAATCATTTTTTAAAAAAGACAACCAATTCAACTTGTATTCAAAAGTATTTGTTTTGTCTACTTGATCTGTTTTTTTTTCTATGAAATTTCTAGAGTTTTTAAGTCATTAAACTCCTGTTCAGAATACTATTTATATTTTTAAAATAAAGTTCCAATTTGTATTTCATAAATAAAATTGAGAATCACTCATCATTGGCGTCAAACATTCAACTTTCCTTTGTGCACTAATAACTTGGTAGCTAAGCCCCACACTTGTTAATGTACATGTACATTTTAAGCATTATTTTGAGTTCTGTATCATTTACATATAATAATTTGAATGGGACTTACTAAAACAGAATTTCATTTTGCTTTATTATTTGGGTTACATTGTGTAGACAATATATTTTTGATTTTCTTTTATGCAGGACAGCTAAGAATTCATCCAGAAATCACATTTTATTCTGTCTAACTCACTTAGTGCAGGGGCTAGGCCGTGGCACACCTGGTTAAGTACACAAGGACCCAGTTTCAAGACCCTGGTCCCCACCTGCAGAGAGACAGTTTCATGAGTGGTGAAGCAGGGATACAGGTCTCTCTCTCTCTCTCTCTCTCTCTCTCTATCTATCTATCTAGCTATCTCTATCCCCCCTCATTTTCTTTCAGTCTCTTTCCAATAACAAATAAATAATATTTATAAAAGAAAGTAGTGCATAGTTAGAATGTTTATTAGAATACAATAAATACACTGGGCATTTGCTTTTCTGATTATGTTTTCTTGTTTTAAATTTTAACAAGTTGATAGTGGAATTTAGGTCACCATATACTGCAGAATGAATGAGTCATTGGTTTTCAATCATCATGTTTTTGGTACATGTAAGACCCTAGTTGGTGGCACTGCTCGTGATTTCCTTTACCTTGAAATTTTTGAGACGGGAGACAGTATAGGGGTTGGTGTCAGTGGTGAAGAAAAGGAAGGATTTAGATACTCTTTCTATGGATTAAAGGCATTCCTCATTTAATGTCAAAACTTCAATGGATATAAATTTGACATTTAATGTCAAAACTTCAATGGATATATATATACATTAACATTGGACCTCTTCATTGATTAAATGGAATCATGTCAGAAGGTAAATACGTAATTTCGTTTTCCCCAGTGAAATGGGATATATTTCTGTGGGCCCTGATGCAAGAAATATTAACTATTTTCTTCCAAATTTTACACTTCTCTCGTGTAGTCTTTGAACTCTGCTTCTCATTCAAACTTTGAACTTTATGAGTAAAATAGGAAGGAAACGTTTCTAATAAAGTCTGTTTTGCTATAAGACAATAAAAAGAAATGTGTAAGAATTTTACAGAAGAAGATACATTTCTAAATGTGACACTAGACTATTTGATTTATACGGGGGAAGATCAAAATTTAAAACATACCAAAACTGATATGGAAGTTATTTTATAATCACATAACAACTATAACATGAATTTCACATATTCATGGCAAGGACCTGCATAGTTGCTTCTTCGGTGTTTCATCTAGTCTGAGTGCACTGACTTCTCAAGGAAGATCTAAAAATGGCTTCCGTACAAGTTTACTCTCATGTCAGCTTTCATCTATGTTTAAACCAGTAAACTGAGTGAAGTTTTAAAATATCTCCCTTTGCTTTTCAGTCATCCTGGTTCTGAGTTTTGTTCATTTATTGCAGTTCTCCTTAAAATTCACTGCACATTTTAAGGTATCAAATCCCAAACTTTTTTTTTTATTCAATTTTTATTTATAAAAAGGAAACACTGACAAAAACCATAGGAGAGGAGGGGTACAGCTCCACACAATTCCCAGCAAGACGTTTTTTAACCTTTGTTCTTAGACAAGGATTGTTGATGTTACTTGGAAGGAGTAAGCACTCAGTTAATATTTATGATGTTAGCTCTTTAGCCATTTTTGAACTGCTAAATAAAAATTTAGGTCATGTGTGAAAACCTAAGTGAGCATACAGGCAACTTTTATTTTAATTCCACTGATTCATTATGATGCTTCTGATGGTTTGGGGGAAGTTTTTGAATGACTGCAGTACAATGTGGAGAAAGAAATGTCAAAACAAAGTCGATTTTAAAAATGCTTTAAAAATGTCTGAACTAGTTTATTTTAAAAGATTTATCCACTGCAACATACATTTTTTGATCGTTTATCCAGTGCAAAATAAATTTTCTGATCTTTCATTAAGGTTCCCTGCTTAGAAACCTTATTTATTTGTTTCCTATTCACCTTCCCTGCTTACACAATGCTAATGACTTTTAGGACTGTTTTGTTTTCTGTTTCTGCTGAGTCACTAAATTGTACATCATTGTCCCCAGGTGTTACTCAGCATAAAAGTTAAAAAGTATGATTCAGATATCATTGAATATGTGTGTCTAGCAGAGGAAACCATTTCTTCATAGAACCTCAGTTTCTTGGCATGTCCTTCCTACCCAGGAAGGAAGCTTTGCTAGAGAAGCACCCCAGCGCTGGCAGGCAGATAGTTCTGAGCTGGCTGTTAAATGCGGAGCTTCCCAGGCGCCTGGCTGGCTCAGCCCAGTGCAGAAAAGTCTCCCCCCGCTCCCCAACCCCCTTCTCTAAAGACCCAAATCCCTACGGAACCAGCTTGGAGTTACTTTCCCCTTCAAGAAGACCGAAATAACTGTGATCGGCGACGCTCTCAGTTCGTGGTGGTATTTTCCTGTTGTGTTCCCTGTCTCTTCCTAAGTCACAGAAGTGATTGATGTGAGCGACGAAGGGATGGGTGGTGGATTCGGTGATTAATCAGTGAATTCCCCTCCGCTGGCATCGCTCACTGCCCCGCTGGCGTGATGTAAGATCAGACGTACCCTGCATTGAAAAGTCAAGACACACGAGCGGCTCGCTGGCGCTCACACGCTCTCTCGCTCTCTTTCTCTTCCTCTCTCTCTCTCTCTTTCTCTCTCTCTCTCTCTCGCTCTCTGTCTCTCGCTCTCCACCCCCCCCCCCCCCCCGTCTCTCCCACACGCGCGCATCCATACACCTTCCATACCCTGCTCCAGGCAGGAGCAGGCGGACTGGCTGGGCTCGCTGAGCTGAATAATTCCCAGTGACATTAGTGAATGACGCTGCTCCATTCCGGTCTCCGAGCCTCCGCTCCAGCCGCCGCGGGGCCGAGGGTGCCTCCGAGCTGTCTCCAGCGCTGGCTTCCTAACCCGGCGACCAGGATGTCCGAGTTTCTCCTCGCCTTCCTCACTCTCTCGGGATTATTGCCTATCGCCAAGGTCCTGACCGTGGGAGCCGACCGAGGTAAGGAGAACATCTTCCCCCCCCACACACACACACACACCTCCCCATTCCCCTTTTTTGCTCGGGTTTTCCTGCTGGGTGATGCTTACAGATTAAGTGAGTGTGAAACTTAAGTACTTCCAGCCCCGCTCCCCGGGACCGGTTGGCCTCAGTGTGCTGGCCTCCTGGGGGGGGGTAAATGGGATTGGGAGGTGGAAGCAGGTGCCCAAATCGTCCACTGTTCCATCCCCAAACTGTTTCTCCTTTGGCCAGTTAAGGTTCCTGATTTTGTCCCCACTAGGAGTGTTTGGTCTTGACTGCGCGCTTCTGCCCTCACATCCAAACACCGCAGATGTGGGGTCAGAATTCACATTTCCAAGACTTCCCTTCCCTCTGACTCTCAGAGCTTCTAGCCTTTTCAGGCTCGGGATTCTTCGCGTTATAGGTGTGTCCTCTTTCAATGTACTCCTAGATTAAGTTCCTTACCTGCTGCATGTTGGGTTGGTGGAGAGATGAAAGTGATACTTAAGAGCCTCTGGTGTCTTTAACCCCTTTCCTGGGGCAGACTTGGGATAGATTCCTGTGATCAGAGATATTTAGGTTCTCAGGGTGATTTGGGCGCAGGCACCTGCTTAACATGACTTTTTTTTATTCGGAAGGTCTGTGACACAGCTCATGTTACTTGGAAATCCTGACCTGTCTTGGGCATTTTGCCCTCGCTTTTTCTCCAAGTAGCTGGAGAATGGTAGAGGTTTAAGCACGATTGGTTACGAGGAATATTAAGAGAGGAGTTGAGAATTATAATAAACCTAGAATCTGTAAACTTTTCGTCTGGAAACATAGCTTTCTCTGTGTAAGTTTGAGAGCCTATGACAGTGGTTGCGTACTTAAAAATGAAACACACACACAAAAAACCAGTATATGAATATTTGGGCCATTGGCAGTGCAATGGTTAACTGCTTATTGTAAAATCTGGAGTATCATATAGCCTAGATTTTTAAAAATCATAGAATGTATTCATATTGACTAGTAATGTTCCTTCATTTAATTTGAAAAAAAGAAATAAGAAAGATATAAAATATACTGTTTTCAGTACCAAGCAAATAGACAGTGTGTTACATTGGGAAATTAAGTAACTGTGTTTACATGAAGCAAATTATGAATTGACTAAAAATTATTGCTTCATTATAGGAGAAAACAGAGTACTGAATTGTAGTGTTCATTTTCAACCTGTTGTTGGCAATCAAATCATAGTCTTTTAGCATGCCCATACATACCATTTTCTTTACCAGAAATTTAACTAATATGAGTTCCTTTAGAAAGTGTGTCATACACTGAATGATAATCTTTTACACATATTATTGTCACATCATTGTGGTGCTTGTGAACTTACTTTAACTTTTCTTGAAGTTGGTTTGTAATAGTTGAAAACTACACCCATAAAATGGAAGTAGATAGTAGCTACAACATTAAACGATGCTTTCTTTGATTTGGCTTTCAATATTTCTTATAAAGAATGTTTGAAGTTGGACCAGAGTAGATGAGGAGAATGTAGGTTTCCAGTTCTGTGTGCTAGAAAAATTTATAATGGCAGCAGGAGACTACTGATTCTGGACTTGTCCTTGAGTCCCCAATCTCCCAAACTTTTACTTCACCTAGAGCATGTTCTTAGTTCATTTGTATATATTTATGAATGCTAGAGTCACTGCTACTATAATTGGAGTGAATATCTAAGGATAATTTAAATATAATAAAGCCATAAGCATGCAGATTTACATTTATTTTTTTGAGATAGGAAACTAAAAGACAGAGAATTATAATTTGATGTCAACTTCATTCCATGAAGAAGAGGGTCATTTAAGATACAAACAGGGCACAGGGAAATGACTGTTATTTTGTCTGAAAAGTAAAATAGTATGGTCATGTTTTACTATGCAGCAGAAGATGTTCCCTATCGCATAACACAAGTAAAAATAACTGCAGATGAACTTTAACACTGTTGTATAAGTACATGCATAGGGTTTGTAGATATATGTACAGATAGTAAACTTTTAAAACTTTTAGGTTTAAAAGCTTTGTTATAGATAGCTATAAAAAAAGATGGATATTCATGGGGGGGGGAGCAGAAAACTTGTTAAAAGTTAAAAAAAAGTGCTGCTGCATTATGACAAACTTTCCTTACAGAAATGATGAAAACAGAAGGTCTGGGAATTTAAACTTGAGATTAAGAAAGTGGTAGTGACGTGTTCTTTTCTGAATAAATTCATGTCAGTTGTCCTTGAGGACTAGAACAAACATTGGGATTACTCAAATCTATTTTGTAGTATAATATGTTACGATTGTCTGAAAATGAGAAAGAAGTTATAGGCATTAGGCAATGGCTCTCTTCCTAAACTATAATGACTAGAAATAAAAATGATTATGTTAACCTCTACCTGCTTTTCCTTTTGTAATTTTATGATTGAAAAAAAATTCAGAAAATCTATAAAGCTGACTTGTATACTTGTCTTCAATTTATATATCCACTTGTCCTTTAATTCCATATTGTTTGTTTATTAGTTTATATAGAGTAAATACAAATTTTAACTAATGTATCTGTCAATTTTTAATAGGTTTCATTATATCTTAAGAAAGGAAATATCTTAGTAACTATTAATAGCAAAATAGGGAGATTGGACCATATTCAGTTAGGATCAACCAATGTGTCTTATAAAGATGTCATGTCATACCAGAATATTGCTTGATAATGTTGAAAGCATAAAAAAGAAATGTGTTTTAAATGGTTAAATTTTCTGAAAAGAAAAGAGATTGAGAGACCTAAAACTAGTTTCTTTTAAATTCTTGAGTCTGATAAATATGGAAACATATTTTAGATAGTTAAAGTTCTACTGTTATAGTCATCAAATGTGTATGTCTATAAAACCACTTAACACAATCATAGTATCTATGTCAAAATGTTCAATCATCCTTCCTTCAGAGAAGAAAAAGCTCTAAATCACGTCTCCTTATATTCCATACATATCATTGTCATTTTGTTGTGAGGCTGTAATCTTAGAGCTTTCTTCTCTTTCTTCCTCCTCCTCCCTTACTCTCTTCTTTCTTTTCTTCTTTCTCCTTGCTTTTTTTTTTTTCATGTTCAAATTGAAGTTGGTGGGAAGGAAACAAGATAATGGAAATAAGGTAATGCAGCATGATAAAACTAGAAGAATATAGATTGTAGAAAACAGACTGATGGAGAGAAAGGAAGGGGGAACTGATGGGATTTAGGAAGATTCAAAATCAAATCAGTGTTTCTATTGAAGGAATTAAAATCTCTAGGCAAACTAATATTTTAAATAAATGCTTTTCTATGATTTTATAAAATATCATATATAATGTCTATAGTATACACATAATTAAAATGAATTGCCATCAGTGTAATGCTGGATGTAATTAAATCTCTAAAATGGAGATAAACATGAAAATATTGCAGAAACAAGTGTTATATGTTAGAATAAATAAGATGAAGTGACTTTTTAAATGAATGTTAAAAGAACTTATCTTAGATATGAATGGAGGATGATGTAATTAATATATCTTTAAGAATTAAAAGACACTTTCTTGATGCCTCTTGTCAATTAAGGCAGAAAAAGTAAGAGAATGTTACTTAATAAGTGCATTGGATCCAGACTACTAATCTTTTGTTCTTGCCTTGCTGATTCATTTGCAGAATCTAAGGGATATCATAAAGATAGCTTCCATTTAAACTTATCTGCCCTGAGCATGACTTGATCTTCTTCAAGGCTTGCAATGGAGAGGGATCTTTCTATCTTCCCCTTAGTCTCTACTTAGTTTATGATCGAAGTTTCTTTTTCCTAATTTTGCTCTTGACTTTTATATTTTATACAAAATGCACATTCCCCTTTCCTGTCCTTTCTAGTTCTAAACATTCTGAGTAGTGAGAATTACCAACCAAGAAAGTATTGATAGATTCTGAATCTTCTGTGTCTGTCAAAACAATTTTTGTACAAAGGAAACACCTGTCTTCATGCATTCAAAGAAAGTAGAATTAATACTAAAATTTAAACATGATTGTACCAACATGATGTCATTAAGCTAATTTAACAGTAAATGTAACCCTTTAGTAATAAATCTTCTTTAAAATATATCTTCTTTAAAACCCAATTGTGTGCATAAATTAACCATGTACAAGGGCTGGATTTTAACCCCTGACCTCCACCTCCAGTGAGGGCAACTTCAAGAGATGAAGCAGTGCTGCAGGTGTCTATTTTTCTCTCCTTCACTATTTCCCCTGCTCCTTTCAATTTCCCTTTGTCCTATCAAATTGAGTAATAAAAAGAGAAAAATGGTCATTAGCTGTGGTAGATTTCTTATGCAGATATCCAACCCCAGTGATAGCCCTGGTGGTAATAATAATAATAATAATAATAATAATGATGATGATGTAAAGAAATATGTATTTACTTGTTAATAAAAAAGAAGGATGAGAGAGAGGGAAGGAAGGAGAGAAGGAACTAGAGTACCACTCTGACATATGGGATATCAGGCATTGAACAGAGGACCTCAGACTTGAGAATCCAAAACTTTACCTGTTGCCCCATGTACCTGGCCCCTGAAGAAGGATTTTTAAGTTATTTTTTCCCCAAAATTTTATATGATATATTTTTTTATTTTTGTGGCCACTGCCTCCTTGAAAAACAATATGAAGTGAAAAAAATATTCAATAGTATTTTTAAACTCCCACCATTCTGATCAATAGATTTCCTTATATAAGAAATTTTCACAGAATCTGAAAGCAAAAGAATTGTGTTACGTTTAATTTGTCTTCTAAATGTTGATGATCATAACTATCCAATTGTTATAATTTGAACAACATTTTTGAGTTGCTAAAATGTTAAAGAAAAGTGAAGACAAAAGATTGGGAATTTTTATAGTGGCAAATCAGCAAGTATATTGAATGTTGAATAAACTTTCTATCACAAAAGAGTCATGTTTACTCTAAGGTAGTTTTAAAAAACTTTTAATATATTCCCTGGATGTATCTGTCTCTGGTATTTAACCCAGGAATAACAACTAAAAAAAATAAAAAAAAAAACCTACATATATAAGGTATGCAAATAAAGTGTTTTACTTTGAGAAATTATTCTGCTGAGCAGGAGAGGTCTAATTCCAGTCAACAGAAAAAGTATAAAATGATACATTTTATTCTCTTCTTTAGACTTGATTTAAATTTACATACAGATTTTTATTCTTCAAATTTAACCTCTATAATAATTCTTTGACCAGAGGGAAAGTAGTGAAATTTTAATACAACTATGAACCTAATTGTATAAAACTCAAAGATGGTTCACAGTTGTTTTATTATGAAAGGAGATATTCAGAGTTTTATTTTTCTCCTTTGAAACAAATGTTCTATTGGTACTGATACTGTGGAGATATCACAGTATCAGTACCATAGACTTGCATGCCTGAGGTCCCAGTTTCCCAGGTTCAATCCCAGGTTCAATCCTGGCATCACTGTATGTCCGAGCTGAGCAGTACTCTGGTATCTGTCTCTGTCTGTCTGTCTGTCTGTCTGTCTGTCTGTCTACCAATCTACCTCATCTATCATCTATATATCTATCTAATCTATTTATATATCTATTATCTCAGATGAAAATAGATAAGTATTTTAAAAGTCATTATTTAAACATTTAACATAAAATCATGAAGTATGTCTGAAAATGAGAACTGTCATAATTACATTTTTTGGAATGATTTATGTTTTGCAGTTAGTATATTTACATTGATGCTTTTGAAAAGTATTGTACTTGCAATAATATTCACTCACTATTCTGGGGTTCTCCCATTTGAATAATAATGTTAATTATCTCTAATATGTATCTGAAGCATCTATATTATAGAAAGGGAAATGAAGAGAGAAAGCCTTTTAACAATGCAGACAAAGTAAACTAGCCCTTCAAATTTGTATTTACTTTTTTCTGCTAGAAGTTTATCTGCTATAAACTTCCTTCACAGTTTTAAATCCATATGTCCTGCTCATAAAATTATTTGGTAGTCTTCCTCCCCTACTCCCCCACCCCCCTCGTAAGTACAAGGCCAAGTCAGGAAATGTGTATGATTTATTGTTCTGAATTCTGTGATGCCAAAATAGCTTCTTCTCTCTTGCACTTTACCCTATTGATTTCAACTATCTCTATACAAAGAAGATTCTTGATTAAAGTAATTGATAAAACTGATTTGTAACTAAATGAAACTCAAACAACTAGGCAGTAGGTAGTCAGACCTACAGTAAAACGGCTTGCACAGAAAGTCTTAAGCTGAATTTTCTGGAGAAACAATAATAGAAACGTACTTCTCAAAGCAGTTGTATGAAATACTTACCATCTACACTTATGGTAAATCACGTGTGCCTTTGCATGTGTCCCTAGCATAATATATAGATTAAGTATGTTTCATATGAGTTATTAATTGTATTTATTAATTTTTCTCCAGGGTTATCACGGAGGCTGGGTGCCGGCACTAGGAATCCACTGCTCCGAGTGGCCATTTTTTTTTCCATTTTACTGAATAGGATAGAAAGAAATTGAGAGGGGAGGGAGATACAGAGAGGGAGAGAGAAAGGGAGAGAGAAAGGGAGATCACCAGCAAGCCTGCTTCACAGCTTGTGAAGCATCCCCCGTATAGATGGGGGCCGGGGTGCTCCGACCTGAATCCTTGCACAGGTTCTTGATGCATTTAACTGGGTGTGCGTTTAACTGGGTGTGCTTCTGCCTGGTCTCCTTTAATTATTAATTTTCTTAAAGCTATATTTGTTTTTATGAGAGACCGAGAGAGAGAGAGAGACCAGGAGACTGCTGAGTTCTGATTTATGGTGGCCCCTGGGGTTAAATTTGGGGCTTCCGGGATCCTTGCGCTCCAGCGGGATGCACTATCTCTCAGTCCTGTTTGCTATTACGTATCTATATTATAAAATTTCATAAAGAATTTGTGATGCTGCTGAAATAAATACGTGCCCTCAATTAATTCTTCTTCAGATATTACTTTATTAAAATAAAAAAATAAAGCTACTTTTGATCGGTTTTTGAGTCCCTGGAATCATATAGGAGCCACATGCATTGCACCAGGGGAGACCTCTAAAATGGCAGTGCCGCACTGGGGTGGCTCCACTTCTCCCTCCCTCTCTATATGAAATTAGTAATCAATCAATCAGTCAATCAATCAGTAAAGTCCACAGGAATGATAGAACTGCAGTCACAAAAAAAAAGTGTAAAAGAAAATGAAATTATTTCTCTTTGTAAAATAGATTAATAATGTCATTTCAGTATCAAGATAATTCTCTCAGTATAGGACATACAGTGGAAATCACTGCAGGGATAAAAGAGAGAACAGTTTAGTGGGATTTTAATACTACTGTGTTTCTTCGCCCATCATATAAACTTGGCTTTTAGTCTGTAATTATATGCCCAATTAGGGTTTAAAATGCAATCATATGGTTATAATAGTGGGCCCACTAATTTGTTGGTGATTCTCATTAAGTCAGAATCATGTATGTTCTCAAATGAGGAACAATAATGTTTAAGTTGGTAGAAATTGTATGATGTATAGTGTTCAATAACTATATTAGTTGAATTATATATTACATACATTTGGCATCTCTCAAATCTTTGCACATAGTTTAAAAGATATTGTACTCTTATCAGATGTGTCTTTACCTGTACAAACAACAAAAACCAATTTCACTGCATTATCTGTTTAATCTTGTTTTTTTTTTCCTCAAATACAAACTTATATAGAGTTGAGTCTACATTAAAATTTCCATTTGGCAGATTAATAATTTTATAAAATATTCTCTTTGTGGAAGACACATTGACAAAGTACTTTTTCGTATGAGATTTCTGCTATGCTAAAAGAAAATAAGGGGGAAATACGCGAAGTAGAACAAGTTGCCTTGCCAAGATGCATTTCATCTCACAGTGAATTCTTATTAGCAGTCAGACATCTCTCCCTGAGTTGTATGCACCTCATTGTCCTGCCTGACATAGCCTTCAGACCAAAGACTGGTATTGTTGAAGCACGACCTCATTTTAGTGGAAAGAATACATTTCTTCTTTAGGTAAGATCAAGGTACCACAGATCACCTCTTGTTTTATTCTTACAATCAATAGGACATGCCTTCCTAACTTTTCCATACAGCATTGACATCCTTCAAAACTTTCAAGGTTGCTTAACTTAAGAAACACAAATGCGTAATTCCTTGAGAATTTTTCTACCGCTGAGTTTTTCTTTAATGACAATTTGTCATCTCAGCCCTTTCTTCTCGAAACAAGAAAAAAGAACTAAAAATGGGAAGGGGAAAGGAGGGGGATGAAACTTCGTTATGGTTGCTTGCTTTGAGTCTCTGTAGGGTGTTTCAAATTACTTGTGAAAAAAGAAAAACTTTAGATAATAAAACTAATAATAGAATGGATTTAGAATGACCTGTTTTCTTAGAAACATGATCTAGAGATTGTACAAGGAGACAAAAATGTTGCGAGAAGGGGGAGGAAGGAGTATTGTAGTAATATATTTTTTTAATTCTCTTCAAATAGGTCAAATAACTGAGGCAATTAGAAACCACAAACTTTTGCTAAAATATAAATTCTAGAAATTTAAAAAAATGACGACTTTGTTTTGTCTTATTATCAGTGGGGCTTCATTAATCTGAGATTACATTTTCAGATAGAAAGTGAGGTATTGACAAAGAAATGGAAAGACACTACAGTCTTTCCAGAAATTACTTCCAAGTAACTTCTTCAAATGTTGTGGGGTCTGGGCTCAAGCTGGGGACATGGACACAGCAAACAAACACACTATCCGCATGAGCTATTCTGATGCCCCTGGAATGATTTGATTTTAAGATTACCTGAAATCTGGGTATTTTTCTAAAGCTTTTAAGAGTACATATTACTGGCATGCACTTGTTAATGGAACATTGTTTTTAAGGCATTGTCTCACAATTAAAATCTGAAAGTTGAGTGCAGTTGATGGGTGAGATTTTTTTCCCCCTTATCAGGTGAAAGTATAATAGAAGATATTATGCCTTCCAGGCATCTGTATTTCTGACAATTTCATTAAAAATAACTATACTATATACTTAGAATAACTCAGATCAGGAATTTTTGGGTATTCCTTGGATTATTGTCATTGTAGATAAAATATTAACAGTTTACCAGTCCCATCTTGATGGCCCATAATTAGTAACATGTAGATTTTATTTAGTTGTTAATACTCTAATTTAATCCAACATTTTTTAAAAAGTAGATTTTTAGAGCTTAAACATTTTGTTTCTGGCCATCTCTGGCCATCTTTGGCCATCTCTAACCCTAACCCCTTCTATACCGTAATTCTTCCCCCTGCTACTAGAATATTTCCTTCTTCTTTTCACTTGCTCATAATACTGTCAAATATTTTTAAGTTGATCTTGATAGCCGAGGAGTGAAATTAATAACATATTTTCTACTCTTCTTTCTAAAGAGTGTTCATGAAAAAACTGAGGTTAAGAAGAATGTGTGTGTGTGTGTGTAGTGGGGGGGGCAGGTGCTGATATACCTGGCTAAGTGCTCACACATTACAGTATCCAAGTCCCAGGATTCTAGCCCCTGCTCCCCACCTACAGGGAGGAAGCTTCCCAAGTAGTAAAGCAGTGCTGCAGTGTCTGTCCCTTTCCCTCCTCCTCCCCTCTCAATTGCTCTCTGTCCCTATTCAATAATAAATAAGTAAACAGAGTTAAAATGTGTCAGATTAAAAAAATAAAAGAAGGCATAATGTGGGGTGTGACTCTGGATGGCACATGATTCTCAGACATGAGATCCCAAGTTTGACCCTTGGCATCACCTGGTTCTCTCCCCTCCTTCCCTCTCTCTTTTAAGTAAGTAATTAAGAAAGAAAGTAAGTCTTGTAAAAAAAAAAAAAGAGGAAGAAGGGCAGAAGGGTTTTAGTTTATGTATATTTTAATCAGGATGCCTATGGCAATACCACCCAAGTTTAACAAAAAACTGTCTTAATTCTAAAAGAAAGATCATTCCAGGGTTCTGTATACCTTCCATGAGTGAAAGGAAGATAATGTGTGTGGAAATACATTGCATCATAGACCATATTATAAAGTACCTATTAATTTATTATACTATTGTCTTAATGTGACTACTAATAGTCACAGGATTCCCTTACACATAAAGACTACTGTTTAACTTTCTCATATTTGTTTTTCTACTGAAAACATGTTATTAGTGGCCATTAACTTATTTATTCATTCATTCAACAAGTTGAGCAAATTTGGCTCAGTGCTATTCTAGGTTTTGGGATTGAGGCAGGTGAGCAAGTTAAATAAATTAACTGGTCTAATCAAATGTATATTTTAGTGCAAAATGATATGGATGATATATAAATGAATAAAAAGTATATTGTGTCAAGAAAAAGGAAAATAAAGTAATTGAATCATGAGAATTCCTTTGAGTGTTGGTAGCTATTATCACAGAAGACCTTTAGATGAATGGAGATATATTTATATTACTGAAAAAAAAATGACAAGACAGGACAAGCCAGACTTAGTTCTGAGGGAGTAACTTTCCATGCAAATTCATGAGAGAAATCATGAGTTTGACATTATAGAGAAGGAAAGGACTGTGAGTCTGACATGAACTATTTGTATTTGGAAGAAAGAAGCAGGTAAAGGCACACGTTCATAATGTAGACAGAGTGAGCCAGAATAGATTAAGAGTGTGTGGATCAAAATTTGACACTTGGCTTTTCTTCTTCTGACTTGTTTCACTTAGCAAGATCCCTTCCAGTTCCATCCATGTTGTAGCAAAAGGCAAAAATTGAGCGATGTTCTGTAATGCATATATACTACAACTTCCTTATCCAATCATCTATCACTGAACACTTGATTTATTTTTCTGATCTTGACTATTGTAAGTAGTTCTGCAATGACATATGATACGAATATGAGTACTTTATGCTCTTCAGATAAATACGTAGGAGGTGGGATTCATGCTGTTCAACTTTATTCTGATGTAGGATGTAAAACACAATAATCTAGATCTAGATGTGTCCATAGTCTGCATCTGAAGACTCAAGGTCACTGAGGTGAAGAGGGGAAAAGGTAGACAAGGGAATGGAGGACTCAGTTCTTGCACTGTAGGGAAACGATGCATTAATGATGGTGAGGCAAGCTAACATATTTTGGGAAGGTGTGAAATCGTACCTTTGAGACAACATGGTTTCATAGGTCAGTATTCTCTCAGTGAAAGTCCATTTAAAGCAAACAAGAAACCGGGGGAAGGCACTTGGGTTTCTAGTTAACACTAGTTTGTAACATCCAGTTATTGGATGTTTCCTCAGAGATGACACGGCACAGTTCAGTTGTTTAAGAGATCTTACTTGTGGTTGAGAAAGACAAAAAGAAGAGCAGTTATGTGATTATCCTAATTTCTCTAAAGAGAGATCTAGTTGGCTTCAGCAAAGTTGATAGCTGTGCAGATAGTGAGTGACACGTCTTTAATTTAGGGAGATTCTCAATAATGATGAATGTAGTACTAGTCAACATATTAGGTAGAAGGATAAGAATGAAATAAATCCTCAAATAATAATAATAATCTATGGAGATAAAGGCTAATATTCTAGGTTACTTGAGAATGAATACATATTGAGAACTGGGAGCTAGTGTGGTGGTGCAACATTGGGCTTGTAAGCCTGAGGTCCTTAGTTTGATCTCTAGGACCCTACCTGTCAAAATGTTGCTCTGCTTTCTCTCTGCCTCTGACCATAGCTCATGAAATAAATAAAATAAATCTTTAAAAATAAATAAATTTAATTTTTCTGTACCTCTTATTAATTTGTAAGAAACATGTGATTTATAATGTGTCATGTGACGATGACCTGTGAACCCTGAAATACTACTGCTTTCTAAACACCTTTTATATTGAGAATTATTATTATAATATTTTCTGTTACTGTTAACTTATATCCTGTCTGCCAGTTGGGATTAGAAGACTCTGATGCTTAGTATTCTGTAGTCTTTTAAAATAATAAGTTTACTTTTATTAGTGATTTAATAGTGGTTTGTATGATTATAAGGTTATGGGGGAATCTGTTTCAAGACTGCACCTACCATCAAAGGCTGTGAGCCCCCAACAATCTCTATAATTCTCATAAAATCTGGGAGACAGGCTACTCCTATTTATTTTAAGTCCATGTATCCATGATTTATATTCCACTTATTTCACTAAGATCACCTCTAGTTCTATCCACTTAGTTATAATATAATCTTATTTTGATTGCAGAGTAGTATGCTACTAAATACATACCATAGTTTCTTTATTTGGCCATCTATGGATGGGCATTTAGGTTGCTTCCACTGCTTGTGTACTGTGAATTATGCAGCTGTGAACACAGGGGTGCATATACCCCTTCAAATTAATATTTTCATGCCCTTTGGGTATATGCAAGAGAGTGATATTGTTGGATCACAAAATATAACTATTTTTATGTTTAATAATATTCCATACTCTTTTTTAAATATTTATTTTATTTATTTATTCACTTTTGTTGCCCTTGTTTTATTGTTGTAGTTATTATTGTTGTTGTCATTGTTGGATAGGACAGAGAGAAATGGAGAGAGGGAGGGGAAGACAGAGAGGAGGAGAGAAAGATAGACACCTGCAGACCTGCTTCACCGCCTGTGAAGCGACTCCCCTGCAGGTGGGGAGCCGGGGTTCGAACCGGGATCCTTATGCCGGTCCTTGTGCTTTGCGCCACCTGCGCTTAGCCCGCTGCACTACAGCCCGACTCCCCTCCATACTCTTTTTAAAAAAGATTTTTATTATTTTTTTAATGAGAAACATAGGAGGCAAGACAAAGAGCCAGACATCACTCTGGTACATGTGCGGCTGGGGATTGAACTCAAGACCTCATGCTTGAGAGTCCAAAGCTTTATCCACTGCGCCACCTCCCAGACCACCCATACTCTTTTTCATAGAGAGTTTGCAATTTTCTCAACAGTGTAACATTTTGTTTTTTCTGCACATACTTGTCCACTTATTATTTCACTTTAGGGATTTTATTAAAATAATACTCAACAACATTTTTAGCTTTGAAAATATGGAAGTAAAGTTTATTTTTTCATTTATTATTCTAGTATGAGTGTGTGTATGAGATAGAATGAGAGGGGAAGGTGAAAGATAACTAAAGTACAGTTCAATTCTGGTCCAGGTAGTTCTGAACCTTCAGCCTTTGGGACTTCCAACATTCAAGTAGGTGCTCTAACAGAGCAAGCTATCTAAACTAAAATAGCAACAAAAGACATATCCATATAAGCACTGACCTAGGTGAAGGGCTTTTTGTACTTTTTCTTTGATTATGGAGTTTACAGCATTTTTTTAAAGGTGGTATCTCATTATTGTCTTTATTTGCATTTTTTAAAAATTTGTATTTATAAAAAGGAAACACTGACAAAAACCATAGGATAAGAGGGGTACAACTCCACAAAATTTCCACCACCAGAACTCTGTATCCCATCCCCTCCCCTGATAGCTTTCCTATTCTTTATCCCTCTGGGTGTATGGACCCAGGATCATTATGGGATGCAGAAGGTGGAAGGTCTGGCTTCTGTAATTGCTTCCCTGCTGAACATGGGCATTCACAGGTCAATCCATACACCCAGCCTGTCTCTCTCTTTCCCTAGTGGGGCAGGGCTCTGGGGAAGAGGAGCTCCAGGACATATTGGTGGGGTCCTCTGTCCAGGGAAGTCCGGTTGACATCATGATAGCATCTGGAACCTGGTGACTGAAAGAAGAGTTAACAAATAATGCCAAACAAATCGTTGACTAATCACAAACGTAAAGGTTGAAATATTGCAGATGAAGATTTGGGGGTCTCTGTTTTGTAGATGGCATTTTTTCAAGGAATACCTCTATTTTATTATCTTTAAATTCTTACATGAGTGAGAAGAATTTAACAGCCAACTTACAATTTAAGAACATTTAATTAAAAGCAAGAAACTGTAAGAGAAATGTGACTGGCAATACCCCTACCTTAAATGGAAATTCTTAGAAGATGTAGAAGAAAAAATGACAGTGGCAGTAAATAAAAGAGAATCTATTAGACACACGCAAGTTTATGAACTAGCAGGTATTTCACTTGCTAAATTGTGGGAGGTGCAGACCCCCCACCCTGGATAGAGGCCTATCACTTCTGCATTGAGTCTTGAAGAGGTAGACCCCAAGGCCGACCTGGCCTAAAGGTGTGTCCCTCCTGGACTCTGTAGGCTGAGATGGCACTGAGCTCAGGAGCAAGGGAGATGCCTCCTTACACAACATACCCTAAAGGTTCCTGTTTCTTGTGAATGACGTCCCTTTTTAATGCCATAACTTGGGTCCTTATAGGCTGATAATTTGCCTTTGAGCCCGAGTTGGATATGAGAAGCAGGTGTAACCTAAGAGCATGAATCAGGTACACCTGGGGGTAATTAACATGGTGTGAGTGTCACGCACTTTGCTCATTGGGTCCTACGTATTTCCCCTGTGTTCCTATTGGATGGTGATCAGTATATCTAACTCTCTGTATGAACAATAAACAAGCTGTCTCTCTGAAGCACTCCGGGAGGTTGGGAAGGTTGGTTCTTTCCTCAGCGCCCTGTTGCTGCTGATTCTCTGCTGGCAGGAGGATGCCTAGCAACACTAAATCAGAGGCCTTGGATTGTTCTGTATTTATCCATACAGTCACCGAATACATAAATATCAGTATAGCTTATATCAACAGCTTCAGTCTGGCTTATAGGATGAAGACAGTAACTAAGCAATAAAAGTCAGAACAAAGAAAACACAAGTTTAGTGACTTTGGGATTTTAGGAAAAGTTTGCTTGTGATTACAAAACAAACCCATGGGAGTCAGCAGTAGCACAGCGGGTTAAGCGCACATGGAGCAAAATGCAAGAACTAGCTCAAGGATCCGGGTTCCAGCCCCCGGCTCCCCACTTGCAGGGGGGTCGCTTCACAAGCGGTGAAGCAGGTCTTCAGGTCTCTATTTTTCTCTCCCCCTCTCCGTCTTCCCCTCCTCTCTCCATTTCTCTCTGTCCTATCCAACAATGACAGCAATAACAGCAAGGGCAACAAAAAGGGAAAAATAGCCTCCAGGAGCAGTAGATTCTAGTGCAGGCACCTAGCCCCAGCAATAACCCTGGAGGCAAAAAAAAAAAAACCTCACTGGATCTATCTATTTATTTATTTATTTATTGGAGAGAGAAAGGGAAGAGAGAAAAAGAGAAAAGAAAAGAAAAATGGTAGAGGTTTCACAAAACTGAAGGAAAGGGGAAAATATCAGAACTTAGAAGGTACATAATAAATATAAACAGAACATAGTAAAATATTGTTAATATCAAACTGATTGAATTAAGTACCCCAAAAGTTGTTTTCAGATTTATCTATTGATTTTTTCATTCTTTTTTTTTTCCCTTTTGTTGCCCTTGTTTCATCGTTGGTGTTATTATTATTGTTGTTATTGCCGTTGGATATGACAGAGAGAAGCCGAGAGAGGAGGGGAAGACAGAGAAGAGCAGAGAAGTATATTCACCTGAGGACCTGCTTCACCGCCAGTGAAGCGACTCCCCTGCAGGTGGGAAGCCAGGGGCTCGAACCGAGATCCTTTCTCTGGTCCTTGAGCTTTGTGCCATGTGCACTTAACACCGTTGCGCTACTGCCCGGACCCCTATTTTTTTTTCTTTTGCTAGTTTCCTTTAGTTTCTTTTCTCTGGTTACATTGAGAAAACGGTTTAGTTTAGTATTAAACTTGATATTAAAATCTACATTTCAAATAAATGTGTAGGGCCCCTAATATTAAAGACTCAAGTATTTATTTTTTAAATTATAGAAACCATTAGTATAAAAAATGACAGTTTGGAATAATCTAAATAACTTTTTGCCATCTAAATAAGTGTTCTTCAAGGGCTTGGGAGGTGGTACATCAGGTTAAACGCATATTATCACCATGCGCAAGTATCTGAGTTTGAGTCTCCACTCCCCACCTCCAGGGGGAGCCCTTCATGAACTGTGAAGCAGGTCTGCAGGTTTCTACCTCTCTATCTCCTCTCTCTTTTCAATTTCTCTCAGTCCTGTCAGATAAAAATAGAAGAAAAAAAAAAAGCCACTGAGCAGTGGATTTGTAGTACAAGCACTTAGTCCCAACAATAACCCTGGTGGCAAAAAAAAAGAAAGAAAAATGAAAACATGTCCTTTTAACCACTATTTATATGACAAACCACATAATTATAGAGAAAATAATACTCTGAAAAAATTTCATAAAAAATTTTTATGATCATTTAACTTGATGTCTTGGTTTTCGAATACGGTGTGTTTTTGGATTTGAGAAAACATCTACCAAGCAGGTTTTAGTTTAAAAAAAATAAGATTCAAAAGCTCATGTATTTAGAATTTTAGAAATTCTTAAGTAAGATATTGAAGTTAAAGGTCTTAACCAATTCATTCATTGTATTAAGAGCTTATATGCACAAACCACAGACATTTGCAAGATATATGTGCAGAAATCCAATTTGTGTGTGACTTTTAAGTTAAATCCATTTTTCATTCATGTTGTCAAAAGTGCCTTGTAATAATTTGGCTCCAAAAGTCTAGTACTAAAATCAGCATCATGCCTAGAAATAAGTTAAATATGAAATAAACACTAACATTTTATTAAATTTTAGAATGACTGAATCAAATGAAACATGAAGCTAGAAGATTTTGCATTAATATTTAATAAGGGGCACACTTTAAATTTGTTTACTGTGTACTTTAGCAGAGGGGTTGCCAAAAAGTTGGAAATAAATTAATTTGAGTAATTGAAAACAGCAGGAAGGGTTACTTGTATATTTCTGAGTATGAGGCATGATTTATACTTCCTGACTAAAACTCTGCTCACATGCAGGTCTGCTGAAGGTTTTTTTTTTTTTTTTTTGCCTCCTTCTCTTTCGTAGAGATGTACTATCGGAAAAAGTTCAGAATTAGAAGAAGGGAGATGTTTGTACTTTAGAGGAAGCAAAAAGTAATTACTGGCTACCTGCTCAGAATAAAAGACATTTGGTCAGGAAATGTTGTAACCCGTTGGAGCAGTCTTAAACTTGTTATAAAGGGCAGGGCTAGGGGAAAGATACATTTTATTCAGATAGCATTAGCACAAGGGTGCACCTGAAAAATCTAACAGTGGCAAGAAAATCACTTAAGTCAAAAATAAACTTCCAGAGATTGAAGCTACTTCAGTTTACCAAGATGTAGAGATGAATGCCAAAGAGGATTAGTAAAACTCTTCTGTGTGAAATTTCGCAGTAATGGCTCTATCACCACATCTCAAACCCATGTTTGAGAGTCACTATGTAAGTGATAGTTGAGCTCAATCTATAATAAGAATAATAACATTTCCATAAAAAGAAGAAAAATCACATAAAAAGAACCTGAAGCGAAATGCCTGCCCTTTTCTTTCTTTTCTGCAGTCAAGGAGAAAAAAAAATGAGAGGCAGCATTTTTCTCTCTTTAGTTTTACAGGGGAAATAAGTTGGCTTTGGTTCATAGATTTAGAGAAAAGGCTCCTTAGGTTCCTTTGCTTATCACGTGTTAAGTAATGGTGCTCACACATATCTGACTAACCATTTAAGAGTTAAAGGGCAAAATATAGAGCAAATTTCAAATATAAACAGCACCCAGCAAGTTCCCTGAGTGACATGTAGATTAGAGAGTACCCACATTGTCCTAAGGAGGTACAGATGATGCTTGACTGGAACAGATTGTGACCTTGTGTTAGTGTAAGCCAACGTGTACCAGACTGCTATTTTTATATGTTTAGCTTTTAAAGATTTACTTGTCAATAACAGAGAGAACCAGCGTATGCAGTGCAGGGCTGAGGCTCACACTCAGGAAGTCTTGCTTACAAGGCTTCTATTCTGTTTCTGTGCTACCCTGGTAGCTGTAGTAGACTTTAAGATGGTCCAGGAAGCTTGCAATCTGTATTTCTTTCCCTCTCAATACTCTAAAATTTTAATATTTCCCATCAAGTATAAATAAATAAATAAATAAATAAATAAATAAATAAATAAATAAAACACTAACCGATAGATTAAATGCTCAGACTAAAATCTTGTAACCTTTATGAATCCCCTGACTTTCAGGCATCAAGGTTGCTGGAGGTTACAATCATTATATGATGTCTTATTTGTTGCAATGAGACAAAAGGTGGCCCTAGAGAACTGAGTGTAATGCCTTGAAATTTGGAGTACGTTATTACAAGTCCTGCCTTTGGGAAGGACACCTAAGATGCATTTCTGTATTGTCTTGCATTTCTTCAACTTCTTCTTCACAGTAAGACATAAAGGCAGATCAGAGGAGAGAATGTAGACACAGAGAAAAACTGAAATGATCCAGCAGTGAGATCCTATTTAGTTGGGACTTAGGATAGAAATTCGTCTCAGAGGGAGTCGGGCTGTAGCGCAGTGGGTTAAGCCAGGTGGCGCAAAGCACAAGGACCGGCATAAGGATCCCGATTCGAACCCTGGCTCCCCACCTGCAGGGGAGTCACTTCACAGGCGGTGAAGCAGGTCTGCAGGTGTCTATCTTTCTCTCCTCCTCTCTGTCTTCCCCTCCTCTCTCCATTTCTCTCTGCCCTATCCAACAACGACAACAACAACAATAACTACAACAATAAAACAACAAGGGCAACAAAAGGGAATAAATAAAATAAATATTAAAAAAAAAGAAATTTATAAAATAAAAAAAAAAAGAAATTCGTCTCAGAAACAAAACTCTCCTAGGGGTGGAAAAAGAAATGCTACACAGGTGATTTCTGTCAGCCTAAGAACTCCAGGGGCCTAGTGAAAAATATTGTAATCTATAAAGCAGAGCGGCGACGTGGTAAAAATGACATCTGTGTGTCATGTACAAAAGATTATTGACATATCAAAGAAGAAAAGGAGGATAAGATATAGATGATTTATAGATAGATAGGTAGATAGCTAAATGTTAGACGATAGATAGGAAAAAATACAGTAAAGTGAAGATGGGAGAGATATAATCCTGATGAGTAGACAAATTCTCATGCTGAGACACACTCTGGACATTAATATTTGTGCTGGATCTTCCAGGTCCTTTGAGAAAGCTGAGGTGTAACAAGAAGCAGCTGCACTCTGTATCGCCATAGATTGCTCACGGTCACGTAACAATGACCTCAGGGGTCTCAACTGTTGTTTCCCTAATACTGCCATTCCTTTCCTCCAATGTTGTTTCCATTTCTGTGATTAATAAATTTATTACTGCTTGCATACTTTTTTTTTTTTGCATACTTTTCTTATCTATGGTTACTTCTGGATGATTTGTAGTTTCTTCTGGGCTATTGTCTTCATTCATTGGAGTATCAGTTTTATTTGCTTTTGATCTACCCATTTTTTTGATTTATGTGTTTCTTTTTTTTATGCTCTGTTGTTCCTCAGTTGTTGTGTCTTGAGTACAAGCAACACTGTACTAAATACCTTTATGACAAATGCACTCACCAACCTCAGGAATTACAGTAGCAACTGAAGCAAGTATTGAAGCAGTTTAATCACTACCAGTTAGCCAAACAATTTCTCCAGTCCGTGAAAAAATAGTAACCAAATCCCATGAAGAAGAAAGAGAAAAGACAGAAGGGATAGCAAGAATAGACACTTATGCACATCTACTATCCACCGTATATTCTAGTGGTAACAAGAGGGGAAAGGGAAGTAGAGCAGAGATACACACAGAGAGAGTCCACTCTGAGTAAGATTTCTTCTCCAAAATAATTCACAAATTCAGAAAGGCAAAGAAGAAGGAAGAGGTGTATGACAAGATTAAAAAAAGAAAAAGAAAAAAGAGACAAGAGAGAGAAAAGATAAGAAAAAGAGCTGTAATTAAAGAGCAGTGAAAGGAAAGTTTTTTTTGATTACTTTATTTTTAATTTAATTTAATTTTTTTAATTAGCTAGGAGGAGTAGGGAGGGGAGAGTCTGTAGAGGAGGTAGGAGTAATGAGACAAGTTCCTCCCACAATAGATAAGATGCCCACTACCCTAGCAATGAAAGATACCCTAAGAGTTAATTCTGATCTGGGGGAGATATATGCCTTTATATAATATTAATAATAAAATAGAGCAGGGTAAAAAATAACAAAAAAAACCCTGTCCCAGATTACCTCAAACCTCGTGATCAGAGGCAGCTGATTGTTAAGAAAGAGAAAAACAAACAAACAAACAAAAAAAAACGCAGGACTAGACAAGGATAGCTGAAATAGACAGTTATGCAAATCTACTATCCACTGTATATTCTAGGGGTAGCTAAAGGAGGAAGGGAAGTTGAGCAGAGATACTCACAGTGAAAGTCCAACTCTGAGTCAGAATTCTTCCCCAAAATAATTCCCAAATGTGTATTAGTGAATTCAAAAAAGCACACTGTTTGGTGGTGTGGGGCATGGGGCCTGTGGCTTTGGAAGCTGTAGGATTAAGGAAGAAAGGATGACAAGAATGAGAAAAAGAAAAAAAAGAGAGAAAAAAAAGAAAAAGATAAGAAAAAGAAGAGTTTTTATTTATTTATTTATTTATTTATTTTTAATTATTTAATTAGCTATGTGGGGTGAGGTGGGGGGTGTTGGTTACTTAGAAAGAAAAAAGGCCAGAGGTTTCAGAAGGGAATAGACTTAGAATGAATGATGCTCCCTGGTGGGACAGGAATCTTGGTAAAGAAAGAGGCTCAGCAGGGGAGCCTGCTAGGAACTGGTCCCCAGGGACTGGTTATGGGGGGGGAAGAAGGAGGAGGTGTGCTTAATAATTTAAAAGAAAGAAAAAATTTTCCCCTTTTTTTCTACTCTATTTTTTAACCCAAATTAAGTTATAGTCACCTCCTTAGTGTCACCTCTAGGACCCCTTATTGACTGGCCTACTAAAGGCAGAAAATCCTACCGTTTCCAGAAGATGTGGTCATAGCTCAAGCCACTAGCAGCTTCTCAGTCCGCCATCTTCCGGGAACCCCCAACAATGACCTCATAAGGGTGATGCAAAACACTTTCACACCTGAGGCTCTGACCTCCCAGGTTCAGTTCCCTGCACCAAGATAAACCAGAGCCTAGCAGTACTTTGGTTTCTCTCGGTATCTTTCTCTCTGTATCACTCCTCAAAAAATAATCCAGTAATTTTTTTTAAAGAAAACATATATCCAAAAGATTATTCAAATGAGTAATTTTAACTGTTTTTGAGTTTGTATCCTACAGAAAAGACGTCCAACTAAAACAGAATTCTTGTACAGCCTTTATTATTGCCCCCTAATGTTCAGATATTTTGTCACTATAATGCAACTATCAAAAAACTGGCACTGGTAGGATAGTACTGTTATCTAAGTTATAGTGTTCCTCAGAAATTTGCAGGTAGGTTGACTAGTAACCTGCTTCTATCACACCCTCTGGCAGGATACTTTAGTACATTAATTTTCCATATCTCTCTACACCTTTAGTCTCTGACTTTGGCACAATAGTTTAAGTCCATTACCAGGATTCATTTGAAGAATTCTTGAGTTATGTTGAACCATATCTCATAATTTGGGCTGTCTGACATTTTTCATGGCTGTATAATATTTTCTGAAAGATTTCTTACAATATGGGATCATCTGAATGTTTTTTACCTTACTGCTCCAAACTGCTTTTCCAAGCAGAGAAAAACAAGTAAAGAAAAAGAAAGAAAGAAAGAAAGAAAGAAAGAAAGAAAGAAAGAAAGAAAGAAAGGAAGGAAGGAAGGAAGGAAGACATTGGAGCACAGAATCTTTCAATGATTTTATAACACCTCCCACAGTGTTCCCTGGATCAGTCCTAGGCTGTGTGCACAGGAAAGTACATCCCTTACCTAGTGAACTACTTCTCTGGCTCTCACAGTTGTATACTTCTGATTAAAACTATCCCATTTTTAAAAATTACCCTTCTTAATATAATCATATTGTTGATATTTTCCTTGATCACTTGTCTGAAGTGGTGAAATCCACAGTGTTTTTTTTTTCCTTTTTGCATTAAGTGAAACCCTTGTGTAAAAATGATATATTTCTTCTTACCCATATATTTATGTATATCAAGTATACACTTACAGTTGCTTATGTTATAATGTGTGTTATAATCTAGTACTATCAATGTTTGTTTTCTTCCTCAAATTATTTCTCATTTGGTCATTAGAAGTACCATCCCACTTCCAGCCCCCAGATCCCCACCTGCAGGGGAGTTGCTTCACAGGCCGTGAAGCAGGTCTGCAGGTGTCTGTCTTTCTCTCCTCCTCTCTGTCTTCCCCTCCTCTCTCCATTTCTCTCTGTCCTATCCAACAACGACGACAGCAACAATAATAACTACAACAATAAAACAACAAGGGCAACAAAAGGGAATAAATAAATAAAATAAATATTTTAAAAAATTCAGAAGACATATAGGAATATTAGCATGACCTACTAACAATTCTTGACTTAGTCAGCATAAGAGTTTACAGGTGTTACAACAAATGTTAGTTCCTGCTTATGGTGCAGAGTTAACATTGAACTTAGGGGAAAAAAATCTCGTCAAATAAATGTACATAGCTTTGTATAAAGAAAACTATTTAGGATGCCAGGTTTAGTACACATATGAACAAGTGGAAGGACCTGGGTTCGAGCCCCCCCATCTACAAGGGAAATGCTTTATGAGCAATGAAGTAGATCTGCAGGTGTTTCTCTTTCTCTCCTTCTGTTTCCCCTCTCCTCTCAGTTTCTCTCTGTCCTGTGAAATAAAAATTAGAAAGAAAGAAAAAGAGAGCGAGAGAATGGCCACTGGGAGCAGTGGATTCATAGTGTAAGCACCAAGCACTAGTGATAACCCTGGTGGCAAAAACAAAAAACAAAAACAAAAAATATACAGAATCTTGAAGAGTGAGGACTGATTTATATGCAAATTTTTGTTTACTTGCTGTTAGTGTTTCTCTTTAGTACCATAGGACAGTGTATTTGTTTGTTTTTTAACTTTGCCTGGTGACCACTAAGGTCTTGTTCGTCATCATCATTTCCTGTTTCTCTTAATTTTAAAAAAATTTTAAAAAATATTTATTTATTCCCTTTTATGTTGCCCTTGTTGTTTTATTGTTGTAGATATTATTGATGTCGTCGTTGTTGGATAGGACAGAGAGAAATGGAGAGAGGAGGGGAGACAGAGAGGAGGAGAGAAAGACAGACACCTGCAGACCTGCTTCACCTGAAGTGACTGCCCTGCAAGTGGAGAGCCGGGGGCTTGAACTGGGATCCTTAAGCTGGTCCTTGAGCTTTGCACCACCTGCACTTAACCCGCTGTACTATTGTCTGACTCCCTTCTCTTAATTTTGAAACTATTTTTCCCCCTCACTGTATATTCCTCTCCCAACTGCTGAAAGAACTAAACATAATTTTACTTTTCAAAGACTCTGGTATATCTTGGGCATTTGGATCTATCCAATCTTTTTTTTTTTTTGTCTAAAAGTATAAGTATGAGATTACCATAAGTTCAGCTTCTGACTATATTTCTAATAAAGTAGTAAGAAATAGAGCTAGTTAAAAGCAATTCAATACCCATATTGAAATTTTAACAACTTAATACACTTTAGGAAATGATCCATCTGATAGGCAGTATGGCTTGATGAGTACATCTGTGCTCTGGGAACTGGAAGAAGTCAGCTCAATTCCCAGCTCTCAATCTGATTCATTCTTTATTCTTAGTCAAGTTGCTCTCTGTGTCTCCTTTCTTCATGGTAAAATAAGATGGATACTACATAAAAACTCCCACCTCACCGGGATATGTTGAGTGTCCCTTCTGTAACTACTGAAGGGATCTTTCTTCCTCCCTTGTTGACTGTGACAAACATTTTTATTATTATCTAGTTCAATTAAATTTTATAATAAAAGCATGGTGCTACAACTAGCTTCAAAGCATCCTTTAATTTATACCAGTGTTCTGTTGCAGTGCTTATTCCTTCATATTAATGCATTCATTGCTTCAAGGAGAAAGGACTTGTGGATTCTGTGTGCACAAAAATCTGCATCCTTCCAATTTGAGTGCTAGCTATAAAGTACTACACTAAGCACTACAGAGCCCACTGGAAGAATTATGGAGTGAGGAGGTACAGATATAAGAAATGTTAATAATAACAGAAGGAGGAAGATAAGGCAGAACTTGAACTGGGTTTGGAGTATTGCACCAAAGTTAAAGACTTTGGGGAGGGGGTGGTGTTTGAAAGGCCAACATAGGGGGCTAGGGATGGGAACACAGAGATTTTATGGTGGGAAAGGTATGAACTTCTACTCATTTTAATTTATAATCTTATAAATCACTATTAATTCAATATGTCAGGGGAAAATAAATTGAATTTTCCAAGTTTCTTAACTGCTTAGATTTTAGTTCTGAATATATATATGTATATATTGTCTAAGTATTTAATGTTTCAAATTTATAAACTGATTGGATTCTGAAAGTGGGTTTAAATTGTTTAAACAATTCTAAAAATAATTTAAAAAATATTAAGTTACCTACAACCTTTGACAAGATCAGAATCATCTGGTCCTTTCAGTCTCTAAGATATAGTTATTAGAAGATAACATTAAATGACATAAAGCATGGGGAGGTCAAGTATAGTATGGTAAATTCTAAGCATGGGGTTT
This sequence comes from Erinaceus europaeus, assembly GCF_950295315.1. Taxonomy (NCBI): domain Eukaryota; kingdom Metazoa; phylum Chordata; class Mammalia; order Eulipotyphla; family Erinaceidae; genus Erinaceus; species Erinaceus europaeus. The sequence continues at coordinate 61,145,579 of NC_080179.1, read as the reverse complement.
TCAAAGAAAAACAAGCTCCCAACTAACTTGGTTGTGATAATAATGACATATTACCTTTTTAAACTCTAATACTGTAAGGAACCTTCACCATTTTCTTTAAAATTCATCTTTCTCCTAGTCCTGGAACCTCTGGGACTTAGTTTGAATTTCTTGATGAATCTCTTCTCAATCACAACCCTGTTCTTTTGCCTCTGCTTACCTCAACTTAATCAATACAGCTACTTCCTCCATGACACATTATGCTGCCACTGCCTTTTTGCTTTGGATGGTATCCAGAGACACAAAGCCTGAGATGTCAACCTTCCAATTTCAGTAATCTGATGAGATCTTTCCTAACACATGAGTCTATCTGTTAGCAATTCAGATGGTTTGCTCTCTAACAACGTTACTAAATTAGGGCCTAGGTTAAAGGTACATGTATGCACATAGCCATAAGTTAGGGGTAACTGTATACAACCAAGTAAGATTGCTTAAGAGTTTTCAATGGTTAGACTTAAACCTAATAAACTTGGCACAGAAAGAACTAAGAAGGCACCTTCTTCTTCTTCTTCTAGCGTTTGCCCTTCTTCCGTAGCCAGTCAACAGCATCAGGTTGAGCCTGATGTAAAGTTTCGAGACCTCCTTTGAATCTGGAGAGGTGGCAGTCGTTGACTATGTGGGTCATAGTCTGTCTGTAGCCACAGGGGCAGTTCGGGTCGTCTCTGGCTCCCCAACGATGGAACATAGCGGTGCACCGGCCATGGCCTGTTCGATAGCGATTGAGGAGGGCCCAATCATAACGTGCTAGGTCAAAGCCGGGTTGATGCTTGCAGGGGTCTGTGATGAGGTGTTTGTTCTTTACCTCAGCTGACTGCCAGCTCTGTTTCCAAGAGTCTGGAACAGAGAAGTTCAGTGTAGGCGTAGGGGACCAGATTGGGTGACGAGACGAAGATATCCGCGTATATTGGCAGGTCTGGTCGAGCATAGACGTGGGAAATGAACTTAGATGATGCCGCATCCCGACGAATATCTGGTGGGGCGATGTTGCTAAGGACTGGCAGCCATGGAACCGGGGTGGAACGGATGGTTCCAGAAATTATCCTCATGGAGGAGTATAATTTGGAATCGACCAAGTGGACATGGGGGCTACGGAACCATCCTGGGGCACAGTATTCTGCAGTGGAATAGCATAATGCCAGAGAGGATGATCGTAGTGTGGAAGCGCTTGCGCCCCATGAGGAGCTGGCCAGTCTTGCAATGATGTGATTCCTTGCGCCCACCTTTGCTGCAGTTTTTATGAGATGTTCGTGAAATGACAGAGTGCGATCGAGAGTAACGCCAAGATAGACTGGCTGGATTCTCGTATCACCAAGCTGCACATTAAGCTCACGCGAGGCGGAGGCATGGTGTAGATGGAAAACAGATGATACCATTTTAGCAGTGCTAGGAATTAGTCGCCATTTTTTACAGTAATCAGATATCAGAGACATGTCTTTCGTGAGTGTTTCCTCGAGGATGTCGAACTTGGATGCCTGAGTTGCTCAGCAGATGTCATCGGCATAGATGAACTTCCTTGAAGAAGTTTCTGGGAGGTCATTGATGTAAATATTAAATAGCGTAGCAGCCAGAACAGAGCTCTGGGGGAGGCCACTTGAGACAAGTCTCCATCTGCTAGACTTGTCACCCAGATGTACCCGGAATCTTCTGGCACCATAAATTGTCTAATCAAATATTTATTACCTAGGCCTAGGTACCCTCCTCTCCTACCACTTACTCCTCTCCCTTCAATCATTCTATCTCCTAAACTAACTACACACAAAAAAGTAAGTAGGATATATCTCTTAATCTTTTCTGATGGCTTCAACATTATTGGTAAGCTTTAGAGGAAACACTGTATACAATTGGCCAAGAGATATATTGACAGAAAATATTTATCATCTAAAGAACAATTGTCCTTATGAAAGTCTTTATTACAATAATCAAGCAAATACATGCTGTAAAACTCAAGGTTAACTTAGACCCCACTAAAATCCTAGGTGTATTTCCTCCTAACTCAAAGCCAGACCCCATTAAGCTAATAATATTGGTTTGGATACAAAAAAATTACACTCAACTCTTAACAAGTGGGAGAAAGTCTAAGATCATTTGGAAAAAGGCAAATATTAATTCATTTAACAATGGCCTTTTTGGTCACTACCAGACCACCATATCACCTGGGGTCTAGACAGGGAATCCTTGGATTCCTCCATAGGTCTGATGAGTCTAGACCTCTAGTAGATCCTTCTCTCTACCATCACTGCTCACTTATCAGAAACATCATCATAAGCCCTTTTGTGGGTATCTTTAGGACCTCGCCTCCACTATAAAGTAGCAATGGTAGAGACTGCCCTACTTTGAGAAGGGAAGTGGATCATCCTACTCTGCCATTCTAGGAAGACTGGTCTTGAAAGGAATGCAGTCTAGAATGTTCCCAGAAGTGACCATGGACTGTGAGATCAGACTAACAGGGACTTGGAAGTTATACAGGCTTCTGTGATAAATATGAATATATATGGATCAGTGTGGTAAACAGTTAATTGAATGTGTTTATTTTCAAGTTTGGGAGCTACATTTTTCCCTGACTCAGCTTTCTAACCCTGTCCTCACCTCTAACACCATATTCCTGGACAATATTTCTAGCACATCTCTACCTTAGCTATCAAACTTAAGCAAAGATTATTAAAATCATAGGCCTATAAAACATACCTAAAATAGACTACCTAATTTCTTTCTACCCTAAGGTTCTTAGTATCATTTGCTTTGTTTCTATTTTTGGGTTCCTATATATTAAACATTTTGTCCTACTTTATATGTCATTACCTTTCAGCCACCAAATTGCAGATGCTACTATGATTCCTTCCTGACATCTCTGGGTAGAGGACTTCACCAACGTGTCCTAGAACCTCACCTCCTCTACTCCACTAGGGAAAGACAGAAACAGGCTGGGGATATGGATCAACCTTCCAATGACCATGTTCAATGGAGAAACAATTACAGAAGTCAGAATTTTGACCTTCTGTACCTGATAAAGAATTTTGGTCCATACTCCCAGAAGGGGAGAAGTGTTAGGGAAAGATGACCAGAAGGCTGTGAATTCCAGTTCCATCAGGACCTAGGAGAGAGAACAGGGGACAAGGAAGGAACTTAGAAGTAGAGGTGTGACATGGGCAAATATATTAAAATATAGATAGATAGTTATAGAAATACGAGTCAACCCGAATCTGTGACCTTGGGAGAACTACTGCATTTCCTAGTGGAGGGAATGGGGACACAGAATTCTGAATTCTGGTAGTGGGAATGGTATGGAATTATACCCCTGTTTTCTTGTAATTTTGTATACCAATAGTAAATCACTAATAAAAAATTGTATCTATCTGCAAAAAAAAGACGTGGTTAAAAGATATTACCAAACAATATTTATTAAAAATCTCCGTTGTTCCAGTTTGAAGTTAGATGAGTATCAATATGGTTGGACAAATTAAATAGTAATATCATAAATATGTTGAATAAATACTTTTTTTATCATACTTGACCCATTTAACAACAAAAAAATCATTTCTTTTTTAAAAATTTTTATTTTGTTTATTCCCTTTTGTTGCCCTTTGTTGTTTTATTGTTGTAGTTATTATTGTTGTTGTCGTTGTTGGATAGGATGGAGAGAAATGGAGAGAGGAGGGGAAGACAGAGAGGAGGAGAGAAAGATAGACACCTGCAGACCTGCTTCACCGCCTGTGAAGCAACTCCCCCTGCAGGTAGGGAGCCGGGGTTCGAACCTGGATCCTTATCCCGGTCCTTGTGCTTTGCGCCACCTGCGCTTAACCTGCTGCGCTACAGCCCGACTCCCAAAAAAATCATTTCTTTTATTTCCCAGTCTTTTTTTTTTTCATCCAGTGGATTATTTAACATTTGACTAGTTTTATCTTTCCCCCCCTTCTATCTGGTGTAATCATAGCATTCAGTTATTATACCTATTAACTTTATCTCATAATAACCAACAACATTTCATAATAATAAGCAACAACATTTAACCAACATAATAACAACATAATAACCAACAACATTTCAAAAAAAAAGGTTTGATTGAGGGTTATATGCATTGATACTTATTTTGGAGGGAAATGCATCCTTGTGACAACAGTAATCTTGTAATCAGTATATTCTTTTTTTAAAAATATTTTATTTATTTATTTACCTCCATGGTTATTTATTGCTGGTGCTTGGTCCCTACTCTATGAATCCACTGCTCCTGGAAGCCATCTATTTTATTGATTTATTCTTTGGATAGGACAGAGAGAAATTGAGAGGAGAAGGGAAGATAAGAGAGGGAGAGAGAGAGAGACATCTGTAGATCTACTTCACTGCCTGTGAGGCACCCTCTATATACACACAGGTGGGAAGCCTGGGACTTGAACTAGGATCCTTGCATGGGTCTTTGCACTTAGTACTTACTATATGCGCTAAACCTAGTGCACCTCACTCTCCCCCATTTATTTATTATTGGGTAGAAACAGAAATTGAGTGGAGAGGGGAAGATAGAGAAGGAAAAATACAGAGACACCTGCAGCCCTGCTTCACCACTCCTGAAGATTTCCCTCCACGGGTTAGGACCAGGGGCTTGAACCTGTGCACTTAACCAGGTGTGCCCCACCTGGCCCCAATCAGTATTATCTCAATGAAGTGATATTAGCACTGAGGAACAAAGAGGGGCCGGTACTACCTTAGAATCTTCAGAGGAAGTAGGCAGTGGAATAGCTCTGAAGAATGACATCCAACTATGATTTGGTATGTTGAAACTTGTGTCCTTGTCTGTGTTTACATTTGTCCAGAATAGCTGCTTTTGTTGTGTTTTTTACTTAGCATAAAGCTTACCTGTGGGCTATTTCTGCAGTATATGGGGATGTTCTAAGTGGAAGGAATTGAGTTCCACAGTGAATTGAAGAGAAAAAGAACTTACTAATAGTACAGTATTCTGTAAATCACTGTGGTTAATACAAAATGAACTCTGGACTAGTTAAGACATGCATGAGATACTCTGTATAGCTCACTGAATCAGGGTGCCTTTTAAAGTTATCTCTAAAAGAAGTCACTTCAAATATCAAAATATAACTGAAGAACTATTGTATAATTAAGAAAAGACCCTTTTAGAATAAATTTCAATGTAGATTTTCACAATATCTCTCTTGAGGTTAGTCACTCAAAATCTAATTAAATTTTTTCTTGAAATCATTTAAAATGAAATCATTTAAAGATTTATTTATTATTTAATGAGACAGGTGGGAGACAGTCAACCAGGGTATCTTTCTGGCACATGTGGTACCAGGGTTTGAACTCAGGACCTCATGATTGAGAATCTAACAGTATCTCCACTGTGTCATCTCCCAGGCCACTAACATATGACCTCTAGACTGCCTTAGACCAGAATTTCTTCTACCATGTTTTCTGAAAATACTGTTTTTCCTGGAACAAAGATATGCTTGTCTAATACCAAGTAAATGTTCAATGTGTGTAAGTTATGCATTTACATAAAAGATTTCTCATGAGAATCTGTGTGCTAAAGATTTTCTGTCAGAAAATCAGAATAAAGACTTAAATGAAAGATTAAATTCTTGTCTTTTAATACTATATATAATGACCTATACAGTTTTTGAAAATATTTGAGCAAGATAGCACTTTTGCACATTAACATTGTACTTTGATGTAAATATTTATCCTTGGGGGGGGGAAACTATGAGGAATGTCTAATAGACATGGTATCTTCCTTCAAAAGAGAGACCTACATTTTATATAAAAATGTTACACTTGAAATGTATGCTTTGCATTATTTTTTTGCTTTCTTCCAAGCAGTCATTTTATTTATTTTTAAATTATCTTATTTCTATTATATTTATTCATAGGATAAAGACAGCCAGCATTCAAGAGGGTAGGGGGAGATAAAGAGGGAGAGAGAGAGACACCTGCAACACTGCTTCACCACTGGTGAAGCTTTCCTCCCTGTAGTTGGGGACTGGGAAGCTCAAACCTGGGTCCTTGCACATTGTAACATGTGAGCTCCACCAGGTGTACCATCACTTGGCCATTTATTTATTTATTTTTATTTATGCTAGATGGTGAGTGACAGAGAGGGGAAAAAAAAAGAAACACTTGCATTTCTGTTCCACTGCTCATGAAGGTCTTTACCCTGCGAGTGAGAACTGGGAACTTAATCTCTGGTCCTCAAGCTGCCACTGGACCCCATTTTTGTCTTTTTCAATGAGAAAAAAAAAGTTTTGCTTTCTTGAAAAGAATTAAAAGCAAATATTTCTAGGCAAACTGTGTAGAATTGATCTTGTGCCTCCCTACTAATCAGTAATAGGTTATTAGAGTAAGCTAATTTTTAAAAGTTACTTATATAAAATAAATTTGCTGATAATTTTAAAATTAGTTTTGAAAGTAGAAGGTATCTTCCTCAAAGAAGCAGTGCTTAACAGCAGAATGCATATTTCCTATAGGAAATGTTCAAGTAACATATTTTATACTGCTATTATATTTTCGACATTGTGAATTCTAGTCTTGTTACAGCATTCTCGAAATAGGAGGGAAGACTTTAAAATATTTTTAGGGTGTTAAAGTGAGTTAACGTTATAAGCACCAACTGTCAGCAGGCTTTGGAGAGTCTGCAGGGAGCCATGTTTATTTGGTATAATGGATGTGTGGTCACGTATCTCTTTAAGCAATAACAATCTTTGGGAAATTCTCATTCCCTCCCAAAGTCCACTCTAACTGAACTGTCTCCTAGTCCACTGAGGTTCATGCTGCTTATAAGGTCATCATGCTCTTTTTAGGAGAATTTTTTCTTTGATTTCTGAGTTTAACAAATAATCCTGTCCCATAAAAATTGGGATATCTGTCTTTCTTTTCTTTTCCGAAAACCATTGCTTTCTACTCACTAGGAGAGTTTCTGGGTAATCATAGCTTTTATGATAAATTATCCTGAGATAACAAGACACCCACCATTTAAATGCTTCCTTATCTTCACCTGGAGTCAGTTGGATGAACTCCATACAAATGATGTCACTTCAGTGACCTTGGGGAATCAGTTACAAAAGCCAATTTTAGAGAAAGATTGGAACTGAAAACAGTCACTCAGACTTCATGGAGCAATGTGGGATTTGTTCAGAGGATGCTTTTGTCATTTTTAAAAAGGAGCAAATTCTATGTGTTAACAACTATACTGTTGTAACCACTGCTCCCCACCTCCAATTAAGTAAGAAAAAAGAGCCAATTTACCATTTTTATTATCTATAAAGTTATTAGAAGCAGTATGAAATTAATGTAAAATGCACTAATAGGGAGTGGGCCGGGAGGTAGCACAGCAGTTAAAGTTCACCTCCCCAATCTCCCCCTACCCACCTGTGGGGGGAGGAGGGACACCTCGCAAATGGTAAAACAGGTCTGCAGGTGTCTTTCTCTCCCTCCCTCTGTCCTCCCCTCCTCTCTTGATTTCTCTCTGTCCTATCCAACAACAACAGCAATAACAATACCAACAAGGGCAACAAAATGGAAAAAAATGGCCACCAGGAGCAGTGGATTTGTAGTGCAGGCACCTAGCCCCAGCTGTAACCCTGGAGGCAAAGAGAAAAGAAAGAAAAGAAAGAAAAGAAAAGAAAAGAAAAGAACAACTCTAATAATAAACTAAAAAGGGTATTTAATAAAGAAAAAAATAAATCCCAGTCATCTGGTAGTCAGTGAAATGTCTTGACTATCCAAGTATCTTCATTCTGCATTTTGTTTCCTTAACCCTTAAACTTTTAGATTGTCATAAAAATCTCTATTTCATATCTAAACAGTTATAGGGAATTTAAAAATGGTATTATCCAATAAATGTTATCTTGACAGTGACACTAAATATGTGAACTCTTATTTTCATTAGTTGATGACTATTTTCCATAAGAGGCACATAACAACCAATGGAAATTACAACCTATGATCTAGGAATTTCTTATTTTTCTTTTTTATTGTTGAACATCTATTGATAATTAGTTGCAAATAGTATTTTTAGAAGATAATATAAACGGTTATACTTGTTCTTTTCTGTTTTTTGTCAGTTTACCTCAATTCTAGAATTGCTTTTCACATGAAATTGAAAATGAACAATAACTAATTTATAAAAAATAATTTAGAATAATCATAGTCTCTAAAACAATAGGAAAATTCACTTCAGAGAATCTGTCTGCTTTATTGTCTACAAACAATTAACTGTAAATCAGTTTTTATATTTTAGCCTTCTCATGCTTCATATTAACAAAACTGTTAAATGAAGCAAGTTATTCAGAAATATGACAGAAATATATGTGGAAAATAATATCTTTATTTAATGACTATATATGTATCTTTTACCAACACTATTTAGAAAATCGGATTTTATTTCACCCAAGAAGATGTTATAAAGTAGCTGCTTTAAAAAATGTCAATTTATATTCTTGTGTAAGTCAGCATTATTTTTACTTTTCTTCTCCTTACCTGTCAGAATTAAATAAATATGTGACCCTTTTTGAGAAAAAAATATTTATTTATATTTTAGGACATTTGTTTTAATTATGAAATAAATTATATGACTTTTTATTGTCTTTATTTATTTGATAGAGACAGCCAGAAATCAAGAGAGACGGGGATATAGGGAGGGAAAGAGACAAAGAGACACCTGTAGCATGCTTTACCATTTGTGAAGCTTTCCCCTTGCAGGTTGGAGACCAGGGACTTGAACCTGTGTCCTTGCGCATTGTAAGATGTGCGTTCAACCAGGTGTGTCACCACCAAGCACCCTATATAACAATTTAAACATAAAGTTTTACATTAATTTTATAGAATGCTCCACTATGCTATATATTTTCCCATTAATTCAGTATTCTTGATAACTGAAACCTAATATAGATAAGTGATAATTTTAAAAGTTGAACTCAAAATAATAGCTCCTGAGTAATACATACTAGACAGGATAAAATTTGGCCTTTGAGATATTTTACAGATTTATTCACTAATTTATTTAGTATGTGAGAATGATAATGGAAGAAAACTAAAAAGACCTCTCACTTCTCACCTTGGGTATACAGTTGTGCCAGGAATTGAAACAGAAGCCTCATGGGATGATGCACACTTGCAATTTGTTGTTCCAAAGGTTTAACTATCTCCTCAACAACCTTTGAAATATGCTATAGTTGCAGAGAGTGATGACGCAGTGGGAACAGTGCACAACTAGGCATGAATGAGCCTCAGGGTTTGAGCCCTGAAACCATTTGTGCCAGAGTGATATTCTGGTGTTACTCTTATATAGATCAGTAAATTAATTAATTAATTAATTAGTTAATTAATCAAAGGAGAACAAAGTACTTTTTAATATTTATTTATTTCTCTTTTTGTCGCCCTTGTATAAAATTGTTGTTGTAGTTATTGATGTTGTTGTTAGATAGGACAGAGAGAAATGGAGAGAGGAGGGGAAGACAGAAAGGGGGAGTGAAAAGATAGACACCTGCAGACCTGCTTCCACTGCCTGTGAAGTGACTCGCCTGCAGTTGGCGCCAGGGGCTTGAACCAGTATCCTTAAGCTGGTCCTTGCATTTTGCACCACGTGCGCTTAACCCGTTGTGCTACCGCCGACGCCCGAGAACAAAATATTTTATTGCAGGGCCAAAAGATAGTTTACCCAGGAGAGTGCACACTTTGCTGTGCATGAAGATCTGGGTTCGAGCCCCCATCAAGCACATAAGAGCAGAACATGCACTTGGGGGAAAGCTTGTTGAGGGGTCGAGCAGTGTGATGGTATCTCTCTTTCTCTCCATTTCTCTTATTCTCCCCCCTTTTCTTTCAACCTTGATCTGGGAAAACAAACAAACAAAAAAGTAGTGTCCATGGGGAGGCGAGGAATCGTTCACGTTTGAAACCCAAGTGGTAGCAAAGAAGAAAAAAAGAATTTTTTTTTCAGCAGTGTCATTGACATGACTACATATAACACTATAGAGTTTATTTTAGATGACACAACACGACCCAACATTTGTGGGCAGGAGGTTAAGCAGGAAAATGAAAGGAAGTCTGGGGCAGTCGGTAGCACACCTGGTTAAGCCCACACCTTATAGTATACAAGGATCCAGGTTCAAGCCCCTGGTTACCCACCTGCAGGGCGGAAGCTTCAGGAGTGGGGAAGCAGCGCTGCAGGTTTCTGTCTCTCTCTCTGTCTCCCCCTTTCCTCTCAATTTCTCTTTGTCACTATCCATTAATAAATAAATAAAACATTAAAACATTTTTTTTTTAAAAAGAAAGAAAATGAAAGGAAGTCCACAATAGGCAATGGTAACTTAATGACAAAATTCGAAAAATTTAGTACCAGCATATTTTATATTTTAGTAGCATAGAAGCTTCAGTGTAATGTGTTCTGCTCCTAAAATAAAAGTTTCTGGTTTAAATCAACACTCCAGATTCTTCTACTTAAATCAGTAGAGCAACTGTGAAAACTCACTGAATTTCTCCAAAATAGAATGTTTATATTTCAAAATGTAATGAATGAATGACATGGTTTTAAAAGTGAATAAGACAATAAAAGTGATTTATAAATTCTACAGAACTTTGCAGAATTAAAAGTTAATGATTCTACAGTAGTAATAATAAGTTAACTTTGCTTTTGTGATTTCAAAAATTACCAATTTTTGAATCTTTGTTCCTTTTGCCTAATTTTCATTTAACTTAATTCTGAGGATGGCAGGGAACACAGCTTAATAACAACTTATTATTTCAAATAATGATAAGTGGAATTACACTTTGATGAAAAAGTGTGAGTGACACAGTAAGGAAAAGCTTTAATTTATATGTTAGAGAAAGGCCTACTGCAGTGCCCAGTGGAAATAGCAAATGGAAGATTTCTTATGGGTGGTAAATAGGTATACAGGGAACCCAGTGATTTTTTTTGTTTTGTAAATTCCCTAATAATAGTAGAGCTGAAACACTGGCATTTATGTTTTCATCTTATAAACTTAACTACTTTCAGAAAGAAAGGTTAAAAGCTCTATTTTGTCTAACTTAACCTCAGGTCAGCAGAAGTATAAAACCCCAAGGGATAAGTAGATTAAGACCATTATTTAAATAAATTTCAGAGACAGAAATAGTGATGTTAATAATAATTATTACATAAACAGAGAAACAAGATATAAATTATACTTAGTACATTTGAGTCATATTATAGACTCTGAATAAGATTTTGAGAAGCACACATAATTTTATAGGACGTGAACTGTATACAGAAATTTTAAGTTCATTCCAGTTATATGATTATAATTGATTTCCTTTTGATCAGGAGTTAAAAATTTATTTTTTTTACTTTAATGGGGGCATAATGATTTACATGACATTTGTTGGCATGTGTACAATCTATATTTTAAAAAAATATTATTTTTTAATGAGAGAGGTCCAAAGATAAGACAGAGAAATAAAGACCAAAGCACTGCTCACCTCTGGCTACTACTGATGGTTCTAGGGATTGATCCTGGGACCTCAGAGCCTCAGGAATAAGAGTCATTTATGTAGTCATTATGCTATGACCCCAGCCCCACATGGGTACAACTTCTCATTTTCCCATAATAAGTAACTGCAAAATACTCTCTCCTCAAACCTTTTCCATCGTTATACAACCAGGCCCCAACACCTTCCATCCCTTTCCTGCCATTTTTTTTTTCCCCACAGAAGTCAGTCTTTTGCTTTGGTGTAATTCACCACAACCAGTCAAAATTTCATTTTGTATTTCCCTTTCTAAATTTACTTCTTAAGTTCTGCCTATGAATGATATTCAGTATTCATTCATCCTTCTCTTTTTGACTTATTTCAATTAACATGATTCCTTCAGACTCCATCTAGGATGAGGCAAAGAAAATAATGTCATCAATTTTAACAGCTCTATAGTACTGCATTGTATGCTAAGTTATTCATCTGTCTGGGTAACTTCCAGATTCATTCTATTACAAGATGTGTCTGGGGAGATAGCATAATGGTTATGCAAAAGACTGTCATTCCTGAGGCTCTAAGGTCCCAGGTTCAATTTCCAGCAACACCATGCCTCAGAGCTGAGCAATACTCTGGTGTCTCTCTCTCTCTCTCTCCCTCTCTCTCTCTGTCTCTCTCTCTGATTAAAATAAAAAAGAAAATAACTAGTTAGTCATAGTTACTTGTTGTATAGGAAAATAAAGTATTAATAATTAAAGTGTAAATCAGAACATCCTTAAACATCTTTATGACTCAATGTTGTATCCGAATCATCTCTGCCCCGAACGGATATCTGTAGAACCCAGCCCCATGTTTGGAAAATGTTCAGCTCTAAAGAAACTATTTGGAACATTAGTTTGAGACCAGACATTGCTAAATCAAAGAGTGCTACTTCCCTTTATGCCAAACAACACAATAAACTCTCTGCAAAAGGAATAGAGACTGCTGACAAATAACTGATGAGGCTTTTAATAAGTGTCATTTTGTGAATCAGTATTGTGAGAGTTTCTTTTTCACAAATGGAAGAAGGATTTTCTAAACTCTCCTGTGAAAGGATGAGGATTTAGTGTTGGCATTACTGAACCCAGTAGTAAAACAAATCCCTCCTTCAAGTTCCCCTTGAAGTAAAGAATGGCACTTGAACCTTTCATTTGGTAGTATGTGGATTATAGATATCCCTCTGCTCTACCACCAAGGTGTGTGTCATCCACTTTGCTATCTTCATAAATAGCCGACTGGGAGAATTAAAAAAAAAGTAGAGAATAATTGAGAAATTGCCTTTTGGCTTCAATAGACATTACTTGATTAAAGAGTTGGAAGGTGCTGTGAAAATACATTTAGTTCTCTGACAATATTGTAAATGAAGCTCAACAAATATGCACCAGGGTACTGATCAGATACTTGGGAGGAACTATTTACACAGCTGACAGATCCTGCTAATGAATCCTGGATTGGCACAATAATTAACTCAACTGTTTCTTACATCCAGCACTTCAGAACCAGCCAATAGCACTAGGTCAAAGATGCCAATTATTTAGAATATCATGCTTATAGAATGTATAACACTGTCTAGTTCAAAATATGATAGTATTTGATGTATCTTTATTTACAAACTCCTTGCGCCATCTCTTGGAAGAGTAGAATGTGAAGTAGTATTTGTGAAAGAAAAAAAAATCCTCTTCTAATTCAATCAATTGTTTGACTAAATCTTTCTCTTTTTTTTAACTATAATATTCATACACTACTGATGACTGTCAAAACCAACTAATCACATTAATAATAAACTCAGTCCTTTGTCTAGTCAATGAATATAGACTGTTTTAGTGAAAATGTGACTGTAAGAATGCTCATAAAGAAACAAAGTTTATAACTGATAGGAAAGACTGATGAACAGTAACTTTTATATTTAAAGAAAATTTATACATTCCTGTATATATTGCTTAAAGCCTTTTACCTTCTGGCTTTCTTGGGATGAAAGGTACACATAAAAACAAAACAATTTCATGCAAATAAATCACCCAATTAATCTTAATAATCTGATTAAATAATTTAATTAGCATGCATAATTTTCATAATATTTTTCATTTATATGAAAATTAAGACTTATAAGTACACAGCTTGGATAATTAGCAAAACCACTCAAATATTAAAATATAAGGTGTTAAAAATAGCAAGTAAATCCTTGATTCTAAAGATCTTTAAATATGTGAGAGACAGCAAGAAAAATGTGTTTGCCAAAGTGCAGGGTAAACATCAGGGAATGAAAATATAATATCTATACACCTATACTTAGAAGACATAAGTTCCCAAATTCCTTGAACAATTAGAATATTGATTTATCAGCTACCAAGTTAGTAATTTTTCTTGTATATTGATGTTATAGTTCAAAAGTGATACTTGTAGCTTTGTATTTTTCACACAATTTGGTAATATTCATCTTACTGTATGAACATCAAGCTTGACAGATCTGATTAAGAACACATAAAAACAAGTTTAGCTGGGCATTTTTATTACATATATGTAGAATATCTTATTCTATTTCCCTTGTGCTACTTTGTCCAATTTTATGCCATGAGTTTTATAATGAAATATTTGATTTTAAATTTCATCATCAGTAGCCAATTTATAAACCAGCATTGCCTTTAAGTAATTATGAGAATGCAGTCAATATGATTGATCTTTCATGGTTTTATAATACTTTTGTCAACAGTTCCACTTTTTCCAGCTAGTAAATCATTGGGAACTAGTGATGATTTCTGTCTGTGTAGAAATGACCCCCTGATAGTGTTAACTGAAGTTGTCTGGAGCAATCTTGAGTTTAATGAGAATCAAGCTCTCTAGAGCTCCTTTCATGTTCTTATCTTAATGCTGTTTTTAGGTGTTTAAGGAGAACTTAGAGGAAATTTATGATTGGGATGCAAAATGGTTCCTAATGATTTAGCTAGAAGCATATGAATGATTACTGTCTTGACACACCAAACTTTAAATGCATTTTTATATATTTGAAATCACTGTAAGCAACAATTATGCACAGCATTCCCTCTTAAACAGGAGGGACCTTAGGTCCATGCAAATCCAAGAACTAGTAGTGGCCAAAATGCTTCAGATCTTAGAATTTCTAGTTCTTTTGTTTCTTTTCTGTAACACTATGACATAGCTCCAAAAAATGACTGAGTTTATACATAGTTGGGTGTTATGACAATAATACAAAATCAGAGTTTTAAAAAAAAAATTAACAAACATTTCATAGCTAAGAAAATAATTCAAGTATCCTTTCTATCCATACTACTTCTTAAGCCATGGGAGACATAACATGTGATGTAATGATGTCACCTGCACTGAAAAAATTTCTAGGGTTCTCATTTTGGAAGGACCTTAAAAGCCTATTGCATTTCACTTTAAATTCAATGACTTGCAGTCTGGATTTCCAAAGTGTAAATTTAATCTTCTTCCCATAATCAAAAATGAAACCACACAAAAGTAAGAGTGAAGGGATTGATTATACTATTTTTGACTTTTAAATTTTGAACCTGATTTTAAGTAGGAGGATATTTTTAAGGGTAATTCTAAGAGAAATGCTTCAAAATATATTTCTTAATAGTATTAATGTTATATAAAACATCCCTTTAATGTCTACTCTAAAGGATAGCTTCTTTAGAATTTGGATCCTTTAAGACTGAAGTCATCCCGAATTCCACTTTACTGGATCATATATGTGTGTGCTTAACATATGAATATGCATGACATATACATATTATGTCTAGCATATGCTTTATATCAAAATATGTAAAACATATGGACATATACATCAACACATTTTGAATTTTAATTTTATGAAATCTGAGTGTGGCCAAATTCAGTCCATGCCATGCTGATCTTTTATAAAAATTAGGTGTTATTGGGGATAAGCAGTTGTAGCATACCTAGTACCATACAAAAATTACAGTGCTCAAGGACCCAGGTTCAAGACCCAGTGACTACCTGCAGCAGGGAAGCTTCACAAATGGTGCTACAGTGCTACAGTCATCATTCTTTCTTTGCCTCTCTGTCTCCCCCTTTCCTCTCAACTTCTCTCTGGTTCTATCCAAGATAAATAAATAAATAAATAAATAAATAAATAGTAAGTAAATAAAATTAGGTGTTACCCAAACTTATGAATGAATGTCTTGCATTATTAGCCAATAATAATGAAGTGACATTTGGAATAAAGGTCCACTGCCAATTCATGTTCCTGAGATAATCCATCTTGGCTGTCATTCCGCTCATCAAGGTAATTACCACTGTTTCAGAATGAATCAGGAGACATTACTCTATATTTCTTAAAGTAAGATTTCTGCAACCTATTAGCTCACTTATATCTACTTGCCTTCCTGAGTTCACAAGTGGAACCCAAAGAAATTAAAGTCTATTTTAATTAAGATAATTATTTTTATTGCTACCAGGATTATTGTTGGGGCTTGGTGCTGGCACTACAAATCCACTGCTCCCCACAGGTAGGTGTGTGTGTGTGTGTGTGTGTGTGTGTGTGTGTGTGTTTTCTTATTTGGCAGGACAGAGAGACATTGAAAGGGGAGGGGAGATAGAGAGGTAGCCAGAAAGACAAACAGCTGCAGACCTGCTTTACTGCTTGTGAAGCATCTCCCCGAAGGTGGAGAGAGGGCTTCAAATCTTGCATGTGTTGATAAGTGAGTTCAACCAGGTGCGTCACCACCCAGCCCCCAATTAAGATAATAAATCTTCAAAAATGAATTTACTTTTTAAAATTTGTATTTCCTTATTACTGGGTAGAGACAGAGAGAAAAACTGAGTAAGGAGGGGAGGGAGGGAGGGAAAGACAGAGAGAGACATCTGCAGCCCTACATCACCACTTATGAAATTTTCCCACTGCTGGTGGAGACTAGGGACTTGAACTTGGGTCCTTGAGTACTGTATTGTGTGTGCTTAACCAGATGCACCACTGCCTGACCCCATGAATTTACTTTTTAAAACATTGTTTTGTTAAGGAGATGATTTACCAGACAGTTGTCACATGGGTATAATTTCTTATTGTTCTATGATAGATGTTGGCACATCATTTTCACCAAAAATTCATTTATTCTTATCAGTAGTTTCCTTTTACCTGCTTCTTCCTTTCCCTCTTTTCCTTCATTCTTGAGTTTCACTTTCTCAGATAAAAACAGTGTCGTGAGTATGCAAGTGTTAGAGCAGCTAGTCCTTGTAGGAGGAAGACTAAATTGGAAATAGCTTAAAAATAATTAAAAATCAATCTATATCAGTTTAATTTTATTATCCTCTTGAAGAATCATTAAACCAGTTTGGCTATTATCATCAGAATTTTTTCTCTGGTTTGAAAGGTGAAAGGTTAATGACTCATTTACTGAGGTATGCAGTTTTCTTTCATTTTTCACTTACAATTATCTTCACTTGTTTGAAAATGCAATGCAGTTTCCAAGATGTATTGTAGTCATTCATTATTTCTGTCAATTACAGTTTCTAAATCATAGACTTAAATGAATCACAAATAAGCATTAATTGATTTCCATCACTGGATGCCCATTTCCTGAAGTAAAGAATGGGGCAGATTTACTTTTGAAAATCTGCTTTCCATGACAGCTGGAGCATTGGCGCTCAGCAGATGTTAGTTTCTAAAAAGATGGTATTCACTTCAGAAACTGACTCTGGATGTCGATGTTGTCTGTCTCCCTGGAAAGAAATGTTTGTTGACAGAGTAGTGTTGATGAGAACAGATATTTGGCTGAAATAATGGTGGTTTCATAGAACATTTGTACCCCCCTAAGCATCTCCCTGAGATGTCAAAATTCTCTGATATGTCCAGGTAGCATTGTAATTTGGAAATAACAGGGGTCCTGCACTTTCTTCATAGTTTTCATAACTCTGTATGCATATATAACATAAATATATATGTGTTTGACACACATATATATATACACATATTTATTTCAAAGCAAATGTCTTTTAGTCTCAAAAATACAGTGGTCACATCAAGGCAAAATTAATATTAATATTTACAAATTTAGAAAATTCTGGTTAGAATAATTGTGGTAACATGGTACACATTTGCATTGCTTATAAATTAAAATCAATAAGTACTTAAAATATTTCTGTATTGAGACTGCATTAATTCTCTCTTGAACCAGGCTCCATTATAATTGACATCTCTCTAACATTTAGAATCCAGGTTACTATCCCAGGAGTGTTATTATAATGAGCTTGTTGCCATAGGAACGTTACAATCATTGACTTACTTTTTACTATTGGAAATGTAAATGCTATGGCAAATTTAGGATTTTTCAATTATTAAGAAGCTTAACAAATCCTGTGGAGTGATATTATTCTCTATTGGAAACAAACACTTGGAGAATTACTTATTTTGAAATTTTAGGAGAGAGGTTTATTGTAATATCAGCTGAGATCTAATGTTATTAGTATGACTAAGAGAAGACTATGATTAGGAAATGCCAAGAAAAAGTTGTCAATAAAAAGCCAGTGTCACCTAACATGAGGAGATGAGAAATTCTACCCGTGTGTCAACAACCATACTGTAAATCGTTAATCCCTCAGTAAAATAATTAAACACAAACTGACAAATACTGTAAACATTGCGAATTTCAGAAATTAAAAAAAAAAAGCCAGTATCAGTGTCAGATAATCTCAAACTTAAGTTTGATTTGGGCTTGTCAATGCTGAAAGTCACATGTTTTCTAAGCAGTTCTATTGATTTTTCAAAAGATAGTAAAATAATTATTTTCATTAATTTGATTAGTTAGCCAATCATGCTCTGAGAGAAAAGTAGATTTATAAACACCCATTTGTTCAATAAAACAATTTTATACCACTCACACGAATCTTAACATGATAATTATATTTTCTATAGCATAGTTAGATGCTTGGTTTTGGTAAGGAAAAATACGAGTTTCAACCTATCTTTAAGCTAACAGTTAACCATCAAGTTCTGTTTAAAATTGAAGCATAAAGTACTTTATCCTCATGCTGACTTTAATAGCAGTAGTAGGTCTTACCACATTATGAAACGGTATTACCTTTTAGTGACCAAAGTCCACTGGGATAGAGGTTAACAAAGGGGAAGTGCAGATTAGAATATCTCAGGAAGGTCAAGAAATCATGTTTAATTTGATTTTTATACATGAATTGCTGTAGAGTAATGAGCTTTCTTTAATTACCAATGTGACAAATGGCAGAATCTAAGACTGAATATACATTATGAACTCTATGTATCTTGTGCTAGTTTTATTTTGATTGTGTATGAATAATGTTTCCTGGATACTTGCACTAAGTCAGTGTCTCAGAGCTAAGTTGCTTACTCATTCCTTAAAGAGTGATCCCTAATGACAAGAGTAAACAGGTGACTTCTAATTAAAGATGATATACTCAAATGAGCAAGAGGAAATTTCAGTTTTTGAAAGCTTTCTTTTGAAAATTATCAGTTGCACTAATTAGAACACCTTTCAGCATTGATTTCTTATTTAGTCACTGCTAAGTCCACTTAATTACTCAGAATCGGTCCCCAGGAAACTAAAGTTGACAAAACATTATGGTTGACTTTGTAGTTTCTTTCTTAAAAATATTATTTATTTATTCTGCATATAGACAGAGAGAAATTGAAAGAAGGGGAGGGGGAGAAGGAGCGAGAGATACTTGTAGCAATGTTTCACCATCCCTGAAGAATTCCCTCTGCAGGTGCAAACAGTTCTTGAACGCAGGCTGTGTACTGTAATGTGCTCTCAGCCATATGTGCCGTCACCTATATCTGACATCGTCATTTTTTTCAACGTGCTATTCATATATTTGTTTGAACTGTACTTCTTTGAGTAATACTAAGATGCAGGAACTTTTTTTTTTTTTACTGACTTTCCCCTATTACATAGAATTTTTTTTAGTTAACTCAGATTTTGTTCATTCTGTAATACATTGGAATTTAATCTTGCATTGAAGTCTTAAAATTCATGAGTAAAACATACTTGTTTTTGTGATAATAATAAAATATTTTCTTTAAATGTAGAGATCAGTGGAGAATAACGTGTCTGGAGAGGGCCAGGCTATAGCACACTCTGCATCTTTTCCATCCCAGCTACTACTCTGTGATGTTAGTTCTTTCATTAAAAAAAAAAATGTTGGAAAGAAGCTAAGCTAAATATGTTCTTTAGTCTGAAAAGCAATGAAAATGACTGTCAGAATCCTCAAATTGGACAGTTTTCTTTAATATTGGTTTCTAATACCATAATCTTCATCATTCAACCCTTTAGAAATAGTTCCCATGTGTGTCAACACCAATTTGAAAACCATTAACATTACAATCAAATGATAAAAAAAATAAAGTAAAAACACATTGGTGCACTTTGAATTGTTGTAAACCTTGACTTGGATATTTGTAAATATAATTACTCCACAATAGTGCAATGAAGAATGTTTAAGAGTTAAATGATGTTTCAGTTGGGAAGTTGTCTCAGTAGTTAAAGCACAGGACAAAAAAATGCATGAGGACTCAATCAGATTCACTCTCCAGTACATGTGACTGGATAATCCTCTGTCTGTCACTCAGTCAATAAATCTTTCTTTCTCACCTAGGTTACCACTGGGACTCAGAGTCTGACTCCACCATCCCCTGTAATCTTTTTTCTTTCTCTCCTCCCTTCCTTCCTTCCTTCCTTCCTTCCTTCCTTCCTTCCTTCCTTCCTTCCTCCCTCCCTCCCTCCCTCCCTCCCCTCCCCTCCCCTCCCCTCCCCTCCTCCCCCTTTCTTTCTTTTTCTTTCTTTCTATTACCAGAGCACACTGCTCAGCTCTGACTTACAGTTTTGCAGGAGATTGAATCTGGGACTTTGGAGCTTCAGGCATGACAGTCTCTTTGCATAACCATTATGTTATCTCCTTCTATCTCTCTTCTCTCTCCTCTCTTCCTTTCTTGTGGGGTCTGAGAGCCCGATGAGAGCAGTAGCATTGCTCCACTGTTTGTGAAGCTTCCCCCTGTAAGCAGAGATTGAAAGGATGAACCAAGGTTGTTCTACTGGGCGAGTCACCACTTAACCCACCTTATACTCTTGAGCATCTGATTTTGTTAGAGTACTGTAAGAGTTCAAGATTTTCCGTAGTTTATTCTTTTCCTTTCCAAACAGCCAAAAGTAGGGGATTTAGGCAAGAAAGAACATTAGACTTTGATGCTTCATTTTCAGTGGAAACTTATGAGAAGAAAAAAATGATGACACCATGTGATTTATTCTCATAACAAAATTTTAAAGGCGATAAGAAGTAAAAAAATTCAATCTGTTCTCGTTCAATTACTTACATTTATACATGATGTCTGTCACCTTTATTCTGAATTCATATTTGAGTGTTTCAAAATGGGAATGTAGACTCTTCATAAAGATTTAGCATCAACAAGTAATTTCTTAATTTAATGGTAATTATATGGTTCTAAAATGGACTTTCTTTTTTTCAAGGCATATTTTCTCAATACACAGATCTTTATGTGCTGAAACTAAATAATTTTGCCATCATTCAAAAATCATACTAACTTAAGTTTTAAAATGCATAGATAAATTTAACGGTATATTTAAAATTGAAAAGCACTCAATATGACTTACTGTTTTTTTTTCTTTCTTTCTCTCTCCCGTCCCGTTCTTTCTTCTTCCTACACCTCCTCCTTGTTTTTTTGTAACCACAGGAGATTCACTGCTCCATGATAACTTTTAGGTAAAGACAAAGGCAAAGAGGGAGAGAGAGAGAAAAAAAAAAGAGAGAGAGAGAGAAAGAATGGGCCATAGCACTGAGGGCAAGCCTTGAATTTTGTCTCACACATGACAAAGCAATGCACTATGCAAGTGAGTTACTTTTCTAGCCCTACATATATTTTTCTAAATAATATTCAAATCAGCAATCTATCTTTAAATGTTAATTGTTAATTGAGACACTATGTGAAATAAAATTTCTTTCTGTTTTGCATAGTATACCTTCTAATAAAATGTGATACTTTCTTTATAAAAACAAACTGTCTGGACCCCTTTACTCATGTTTAAAATAGACAAAAACTGCTTTATTAACACACTATTAGATTACAGTGTTGGTTGGTTTTTTTGTTTTTTTTTTAGTTTTTAATCTTTATTTGTTTATTAGATAGAAACAATCAGAAATCTAGAAGGGAGGGAGATATAGAGGGAAAAAAAGAGACAGAGAGGTACCTGCAACACTGCTTCACCACTTGCAAAGCTTTCCTCCTGCAGGGGGCCCAGGGGTTCAAACCTGGATCTTTGTGCACTGTAACATGTGACTCAACCAGGTGCGCCACCACCTGATTATAATGTTTTAAAGTGAAGAAATGATTTTAACCAGAAACTACAGGTGTCATAGATGAATTTTTTTTCAAACATATATTTTTAAGTTATTTTTTTATTCTTTTTAAAAAATATTTTAATTTATTTATTCCCTTTTGTTGCCCCCCCCCTTTTTTTTATTGTTGTAGTTGTCGTTGTTGGATAGGACAGAGAGAAATGGAGAGAGGAGGGGAAGACAGAGAGGAGGAGAGAAAGATAGACACCTACAGACCTGCTTCACCGCCTGTGAAGTGACTCCCCTGCAGGTGGGGAGCCAGGGTTCGAACCGGGATCCTTATGCCGGTCCTTGTGCTTTGCGCCACCTGCGCTTAACCCGCTGCGTTACACCCCGACTCCCTAAGTTATTTTTTAATGACATAAGTTCCACTTGGTATTGTAAATAAAAGGTTATCCTTTCCCATAAAACGTTTGCATTTTAGCAGAGAAGGTATGGCACTAGAACTTCCAAGTTGTTATTAGGGTCAAATGGAGCATATTTTTGTGAAAAACATATTTTTACAGTGATAATCACAGCAAAATGATCTACTTGGTTAGTCTGGTCTGCTGTTTAAATATTATCCTAAGTATTTATAATGATAGACCTGTAAAATCGCTTAATTGGGTAGTCTGCTACTTAAAAATTTGTCTGAATTGTCTGAATAAAATGTAGTTGCCAACACAGGACTGTGTTAGATCTAAATAAAGCAAGTCTAGCCATGTACTGGACCCAGGTCCAAGCCCAGCCACTGCACTGAAGGAAATTAAGTGCTGCTATTTCCCCCCTTGTCTACACCTCACCTCTGTTGTCTCTCTAAAAAGTAAGTAAAAAAGAAATCAAACATGATAGCAACAATAAAGTTCTCTATTTGAAATATCTGATATGTCTTTATAAATTATCTGTCTTTCTATCAGTACAGAATATATTATATTATCAGTACTAATTGCTAATGTTAATAATATCATGATGGAAGATAAGAATTGGTAAAAAAGAACCTTTGTAAAGTATACTTTATTTAGGAATCATGTGAATAGCAAAAATGATTGTTGTGGCCCAGGAGATGGCATGGTGGGTAGGAATTGGACTTTCAAACATGAAGTCCCGAGTTTTCTTTTCTTTTTTTTTTTAATATTTATTTATTCATTTTCCCTTTTTGTTGTTCTTGTTGTTTTATTGTTGTAGTTATTATTGTTGTTGTTATTGATGTTGTTGTTGGATAGGACAGAGAGAAATAGAGAGAGGAGGAGAAGACAGAGAGGGGGAGAGAAAGATAGACACCTGCAGACCTGCTTCACTGCTTCTGAGGTGACTCCCCTGCAGGTGGGGAGCTGGGGGTTTGAACTGGGATCCTTATGCTGGTTCTTGTGTTTTACTGTCACCTGCACTTAACCTGCTGCTCTACAGCACAACCCCCCCCCCGAGTTTTCTATTCCTGGCAGCACATGTACCAGAATGATGTCTGATTCTTTCTCTCTTTCCTCCTATGCTTCGCATTAACAAATAAACTCTTAAAAAAAAAAAAAAGAAAAGATAGCTTGGATTTACTTCCCAGATTAATGGTAACTATAGTAGTTTCCCTGTGCCTTACTTTAAATTTGTTTCTTGTCTTCCTTCTTCTGTATAACCAAAAACTATATCTATTTTCTATGTGAATGCTCTTTGGTATCTAGTCTTAAAGTGACAGAAAACAAGATCGGATTTTTTATTTTGGAATTGAATTTTAAATTAGGATGCTATACACCACAGTTTAGTCCCAGACCTCTGAGTTCTCTTATATGCTTGTAAAATTGGCAAACTTAAACAAGGTTTTAGATGTAGTGTTAGAGTATGGATACTAAATGCTAGCATTTCTTAAGCTTTGTCCAAATTAAAAAAAAAATGCATCTTGAAAAAAAAATTCAAAAAAGGGAGAAACTGGAAACTGAACAAACTTAAGTCATTGTACAATTTAAAACCAAAAGACTGGAATTGAATGGGACCTGTAACCCCCCCCCCCCCCCCCCCCCCCCCCCCCCCCCCGCCTAGTACTCCTAGAATAGCTGAGCCATTGGCTACATCTAACTCATTTGTATAGTTAGTTACCTTAGTTGCTGTTGTCTTTTTCTTAATCATAATGGGACAGAGGTTTAATTAAAAGACATATACAACACAAGGCTGCAGCTAAGTGGTTATTTATATAAGCCATGTTAGATATTTTAAGTACGGAATGAGTATTAGGAAACTACAAACAATGGAGTCTATTGAAGCACTTACTCCCTTGAAATCAATTTAACTTACAGTAATAGCACATCACAGCTACTTATTAAGGGACTTTTTGGAACTACCTGGTGCTAAAGGGTATGCTGCACTGTACTACACATTGTGTAACTTACACTCTTGTGCATTGCTTCACAGCCTACTCCAAAACATACACATCCTATTGCAGATACGTTCTAAAATGCAGTGGTTTGTTAGTTGAAAAGGAGGCTTTCTGTAGATGGACATTATATCATTTCTTGTACTGTTCTCTCTGAACAGAAGACTGCCTTTTCCATTTTATTCAACATTTCACAATTTGAAATTATCACACTGGGGGCCAGGTGGTGGCGCACTGGTAGAATGCTTACGTCATCATGCACGAGGACCCAGGTTCGAGCCCCCAGTCTCCACCTGCAGGGGATGGGGGTGGGTGTGGAGTGGAATGGGGGGGGGTGTTTCACGGGTGGTGAAGCAGGGCAGCAGCTGTCGCTCTCCCTCTCTGTCTCTCCTCCCTCTTCACTCTCCATCCTGCTCAACAGAAAATAATAAATAAAATAAAATAGAGAAATTAATCACATTGCTCTCTTAATGTAGTACCTAAATCGTAGGTAATTGGTCCCATTCACACAATATAATAATATAAGAATTAAATGAATTTGGGGGTCGGGTGCTGGTCCACCTAGTTGGAGCAAACATGACGGTGTTCAAGGATTTGGGTTGGACCCCGGTCCTCAGCAGTTTTCACATTTAGTGGAGATGCTCTACAATCCCACTTCCTTCTCTATTTATCTCTGTCCCTATCCAAAATAAATACAGGAATGAATAAATGAATAAATAAATAAATAAGGGAGACCAGGAGGTGGCACACCTGGTTAAGGGCACACATAACTGCACAAGAACCTGGGTTCAAGCCCCCGGTCCCCACTTGCAGGGGAAAAGCTTCACAAGTGATGAGGCAGGGCTGCAGGTGTCTCTCTGTCTTTCTCCCTCTCTGCCTCCACCATCCCTCTCACCTTCACTCTATCTCTATCCAATAACAAATAAATAAATAAAAGAACGTGCTTTTTAAAAATAAAATAAGTAAACTCTTTTTAAATGCAATTAATTTAGTAGCACTTTGATTAATATATGAAGGTCAAGACGAATAAAAAAAATCAACCTTATTTTTTATTATCTGAGTACTGTAAAAAGGAAGATCAGGATCCTGAAAGGATCGTTAACAATACCTATCATATCACAAAATAGAGACAGTGTTTTTCCACATTACCAGTTTTCTTTAAACACTTTGACTTTAACATGTAAATACTTTGCCAAAGTCTAAAAAATGAACTTACCTCTGAAAAATAAATGTTAGATAAATACGAAATGACATTTATACTTCATTTTAAAAAAGAACAGTCTTCTTAGCTCTCTGCTTAAACAGCAAATAATTATACAAGATACTCTCAGTAATTAAGGTAGATTTTTAGCTACTTCGTGTTTAATAAATAAATAAACATAACCAACAGGAAAATATTTCAAGAAAATTCATATAGAATTTTGGCCTTTCTATGAAGTCATTGTAATTATTATATCTTTTCTAAGTGGGAAACCTATTGGAGTAAAATTTAAATATATACTTTAAAATTTAAAAAGTTTTCCTCAAATTAGTTAGGATTTAGAACACTCTTATATTTCTTAAGCTTATAATATTAGTTTATTTTGCATATAAATGAACCACATTAATAGTCTAGAAACCACATATCCACTTAAATTCTTGAAAGGTGAAATGGCTGATGATTACATTTTCCTAGAGGCTAAAAGTAAGTTAAGAACAAAAAGGTTAAGTAGATAGTACTTTGTATTTCTAGTTCAATTTTATTAATTCAGATTGCATATTCTCATTTCTGATGTTGATTATATTATCATCCACAAAAGAAAAATAATTTCCCCTCTGTATCAACGATTTTTGTATCACTTACAATTGGTAGTCATCATGGCCAAGAGAGAAGAGTTTGGAGTTTGTAATGAATTCAGGTATGACTTTGGTCATACTTTTGACTCCATTTCCTCAAAGTCTTTTTTGTTTGTTTGTTTGTTTGCTTGCTTGCTTGCTTGTTTGATTTTGTGAAGTCAGGGTCTCACGTATGTGTAAGTTCACTGTTCCCAGTCTTTTTTATTCAAATAGATCCAGGGAAAAAGAGAGAGAGAGAGAGAGAGAGAGAGAGAGAGAGAGAAACAGAAAAATGGTGTTCAACTCCTATGTGCTGGCAGGGCTTGAATGTCACCGTGCATATCACAAGGCATTTACCCTACTATCTTTGAGCTTTTTTTTGGGCCCTGTTTCCTGACTTTAAAATGGTTGTAATAATAGTTAAAACACAAGACAGTGGGGGAGATTTAATATGTCACAGTGGCGCAGTGGGTTAAACCAAAAACTATATATATTTGCTTGTGGCGCAAAGTGCAAGGACCAGAGTAAGGATTCTTGTTCGAGCCCCTGGCTTCCCACCTGCATGAGAGTCACTTCACAAGTGGTGAAGCAGGTCTGCAGGTGTCTCTCTTTCTCCTCCCATCTCTATCTTCCCCTCCTCTCTCCATTTCTCTCTGTCCTATCCAACGACAACGACATCAATAACCATAACAATGTTAAACAGCAAGGGCAACAAAAGGGAAAATAAATAAATATAAAAAAATAAAAAAGGAATATCTGTAAAATACATATTAACTTAACATTGAGCTATTATTACTATTATTGGCAGGTGAAAAAAAATCATTATTATATATGCGTGCGTTCTTTGTAAATTTGAATGAGGCATTTGTAAATAAGTTTTCCAACTTTATATTATTTTGAAATCGATATATATTTCTTGAACGAGTGATTAAATTGTACTTTTAATGTACTTAATTATGTCCAAAATTGTAACGAAATTTTTTCATATGTTTTCATATGATGGGAATTCCATCTCTTTTAGTTCCTTTCTAGAATTCTTAGATTTGCTGAAATTGTTTCACCGTGTATTTTTTTCCTCTGTGACCGTAGTTTACCAAGAATCAGAATGGGGGCCTGGCGGTGGCGCACCAGGTTAAGTGCACATAGTACATTGAAACACAACGACTGGCGCAAGGATCTGGTTCGAGTCCCCAGGTTTGAGTCCCCTGCTCCCCACATGAGGACAGGTCCTTTAATAAGCAGTGAAGCAGGTCTGTAATTGCCTTTTTCTCCCCCTCTCTTATCTTTCTTTTCCCATTTCAATTTCTCTCTGGCATGTCCAATGAAAATAATGCCCTCCAGGAACAGTGGATTCTAGTGCAAGTAGTGAGCCCCAGCAGTAACCCTGGAGGAAAACAAAACAAAACAGATAATCAGAATGGAGAATAATGTGATATGCAACTAAAAGTATGTGTATAATTGGGGGAGTAGCTGTATAATTCAGGCCTTTAAATATGTCTTTTAAAATAAAAGTTTGACTATGGGGATGATGGAAAGTAAAACTAACTAACAAACAAAAATGTGGCCCTTAAGAATCCTATCAGGGATTCCTCTTTCTACCCATAATGATTAGAATGTGAAGTCTGGACTATTTGTGTCCATTTTGCTCTGCATAATCAAAACACAAATCACTTTTATTACCTTGTTATTATTCAAGTGAATTAATATTTTTTTTTTATCTGTGACAGTGGAGTTCTGAAGAAATCCTGGTTGCATTTTGTTGAGTTTTCAGGTAATTTTTGGTTGTCTTTTCTAGTTTATCAAGAGAGCAATCTGAAATAGTTCCTACTCGATAGCATAGGTTAATTTTTCTTCACTTAACAGATTCGAAACAAGTAGTTTTCATAACATCTTTGCAATCCAATGAATTTTATAATGTTTTTCTTTTCACTTGCAAGGCATTTTAGACCTATGAGTTCCATTAAAAAATATATATATATATATATATTGAATAGGGACATGGGAATTGAGAAGGATGGGAACAGGGAGGGAGAAAGAAAGATACCTGCAGCACTGCCTCGCCTCTTCTGAAGCTCCTTACTCTGGGTGGTGGGGCCTTGACACGGAATCTTTATGCACTGTAACATGTGTGCTTAATCCGGTGTACCATGTACCACTGCCCAGCCCCATTAATTCCATTTTTTTTTTTGCCTTCAAGACTATCGCTGGGGCTCAGTGCCTGCACTAAGAATCCACTGCTCCTGGAGGCTATTTTTATTTCCTTTTTCAAAAAATACTTTTTATTTATTTACTTTCCCTTTTGTTGCCCTTTTTTTAAATTGTTGTTGTAGTTATTATTGTTGTTATTGTTGTCGTTGTTGGATAGGACATAGAGAAATGGAGAGAGGAGGGGAAGACAGAGGGGGAGAGAAAGACAGACACCTGCAGACCTGTTTCACGGCTTGTGAAGCGACCCCCCTGCAGGTGGGGAGCCAAGGGCTCCAACCAGGATCCTTACACGGGTCCTTGTGCTTTGCACTATGTGCCTTAACCCGCTGCGCTACTGCTCGGCCCCCTGAATTCCATTCTTAATAACATTTTATAGTTACATCCACATCTTATTTAAAATTTAAAAAATACGTAGAGGGATGGCAGTGTTTTATGAATGTTATATGTTCAGTAGTGTCTATCAAGAAATACTAGTGATTGTTACCACATATTACAGAAAGAATTAAAAATACTTTTGTTCCCACTATAGTTATCACTGGGGTTTGATGCATATCTGTATAACAACTCTATGGATCCTGGTGGCAGTGTTTTCTTTCTTTTTCATTTTTTTTGTTTGCTTTTATTTTATTTTTTTTCTCTTTTAATAGAGGGGATGGTGGAGAGAGAGGGATACAGAAACAGAGAAGAGAGAAGCTCGCAGCATTGCTCCACTGTTTTTGAAGCTTTGCCCTGCAAGGTTAGGTGTGTATAACTAACCATTAAACAAACTATTAGGAGGAGCTGGGTGGTGCTGCACTTGTTTGAGTGCACATATTGCAATGCACAAGGATCCAGGTTCAAGCCCCCGGTCCCCACCTGTAGGGGGAAAGCTTCACAGGTGATGAAGCAGTGCTACAGGTGTCTCTCTGTCTCTTCATTTCTCTGTCTCCCCTTTCCACCCAATTTCTGACTGTCTCTATTCAATCAATCAATAAATAAATATAACAAAAAGTAAAAAAAAAACTATTAGGACTATTTCAATGAAATTGGCTTTGTAATAATTATTTTAGATATTATTATTGAGAGACAAATAATCTCTGACTATTTTGGGGGGAGGTAATAGCAGCTATTTGTTTTCAAAAAAGATACATATGCGAGAGCAGTATTGAGTCCTGTAGTTTTCTATTTTGGACTAAATTTTGGTAGGGATAGAAAAAGTCCTGATCTGGGCAGGGGTAGATACCATAATGGTTATGAAAACAGACTCTCGTGCCTGAGGCTTTGAAGTCCCAGGTTCAGTCCCCAGCACCACTGTAAACCAGAGCTGATCAGTGCTCTGGTAAAAATAAAATAAAATAAAATAAATTAATAAATCTAAGAAAAATTCCTGATTTAAAGGAAATGAAAGCGCTAATGGCTGAGATACTGTATGAATCTGGTATCAGTAAGTCTGTTTATGTCACTGCACCTCAACAAGTCAAGATTTTGCCCACATACAGGATTCATTTTAGTCATTATACTCGTTCCAATTCCTCTCATGATACAAAACTAACACAACAAGTTAGACCATCTATGGAAGCATGCTCTATGCGGCACACTACACTCTCCATGTTATATGCAATTAGGAAAATTTACTTAGGATGAGAAATTTAGACCAAAATAGATGTGCAAACTTTAAAAAAAAATTTATGATTTTTATTTATTTGGTAGAAACAGCCAGATATTGAGAGGGGAAGGGGAAGATACAGAGGAGGAGAGACAAAGAGTCACCTGCAGACTGTTTCACCACTTGTGAAATTTTCCCCCTGCAGGTGGGGACTGTGGGCTTGAACCTGAGTCTTTGCACATTATAACATGTACACTATCCTGGTGCACCACCACTTAGCTTAGATATGCAATCTTATTTTTGTTTAACTTTATTATTATTATTTATTTATTTATAAATATTTATTTTATTTACTTATTCCCTTTTGTTGCCCTTGTTGTTTTATTGCTATAGTTATTATTGTTGTTGTTGCATAGGACAGAGAGAAATGGAGAGAGGAGGGGGAAGACAATAGGGGGAGAGAAAGCAGACCTGCTTCACCGCTTGTGAAGCGAGTCCCCTGTAGGTGCTGAGCTGGGGACTCGAACCCGGATCCTTACGCCAGACTTTGTGTTTTGCGCAACCTTCACTTAACTCGCTGCGCTACAGCCCGACTACCCGCAATATTATTTTTTATGTGAATTGTACCTAATAAAAGTTTCCTGCCCTTAGCTCTTAAGTATCAAGCAGTATTAACTAGTATATGTGATGCAGAATTTAAAGTGGATGAATTTTGCTCATAGAAAGCCTTTTTTGTGCCCCAAATGGTGGCTATATGTGTTCATCTCAAATTAAATTAAAAAATTAAGGCACTCTGGGTGTCAGAATTGAAAGAGGATTTGTACTAAATCCTTTGGTGAATTACTTTTAGTATCTGAGTAATTACTTGTGATTTTGTATGTTCTGAGCAATCTGAGTTTTATGTATGCATAAATGTATTGTATACACACATATCCTTGAGACAGGATGAAGGAAAAATAAATTAATATCTGAGTACTTAATTTTGAGACTACTTTAGTTTGTAAAAGGTTATTCCAGGAAGGAAGAGGTAGTATTCCTGCAAAGTACAGCTTGCTATCTATGTGCTAATTGAGCTTATCTCTGGCTTCAAAAAGAATTATCTGTTCTCAGCCTTAAGAGAAGTTGCTATATTCAGAACAGTGATATTTACAAAAGATATTTCTTGGTAGACACTTTATCTTTCTTTGTGGTTCCTTGTTTTTTGTCAGGCAGAAGTGAATCACATGGCAATATTCTTAATTTGTTGGGAAGGTATGATATTTTAGTAATGAAATGAAAATGATGTTTGGAATATGTTTGCATGCTAATATGTGGCAGAGGCTCAGAAGGAGAAAAGATCCTCTGAGTTTTGTTTTTATAATTCTTCTGTGGAAATCTGTACTGAAATAGCATGCCCTTTTGTTGTAAATCATGTAAATAATACTAAATGAAGAATTTACATTTTTTTAAAAAATTACTGCCGAAATAAGACTTTCCAAACCTTCAGAATTTTAGGTATATGTGAATCTCGGGCCAAATACAGGCTTGTTTATTAAAAAAACACTACAAAGGAGTAATTATTTAAATAGATTTCTTTCTCCTACTCTGCCATTCCTTATTCTTGCTCCAAATCCATACGAAGACAGTATTGAGACAATGAACCAATTATCATGAGCTTTGATAATCACCGGGAACTAAATATTCTGAACAGCAGAAACCCGAAATAGAAAGCTACAGGACTATGTTTCTCTCTCATCTTTAACTATCCTTTTTGAAACCAAATAGCTCTTAATACCCACTAAAAAAACTGCCCTTGATAAATGAGCTAATAAGAGGGTGACACTCTCCTGGGATGTAGAAAATTTTAGAAAAGTAATTAATCAGCCAAGAAGAACAACAAAAAAATTTCACAAAACAAGGAAAAAAACTGTACAGTGGAGGGAAATGGAATTACTTTTTTATGAGAGTGGTATTTTTACCTTATTCATACATTTTTGATTTATAGTGCTATCAAAATTTAGAAGTATGATTTCGTGTGTGTGTGTGTGTGTGTGACTCACTGCACCCACCACCAAAGTTCCTGTGTCATCACTTGAAAGAGAACTATCCACCTCTTTCCCACTATTGCCATTCCATCCCCTATTTCCTCTGATAACCACTTTCTTCCCTCTGATAACCATTAAAGATTAGTCAGTTTGGTTATTATCAATTATTATTATAATTTCAAAAGTCTCTGTATATCAGTTATTTATATTTCATATATGAGTGAAGCCATCGTGTACTTATCTTTCACATCTTCCTTAGATAACTGAGTACCTTTCAACCAAGTGGAATCTTTAAAGGGTACTAAGTCAGGAAGAGAGAGAGAGAGAGAATGTGAATGAAAGGAAAGAGATGGTAAGCATACAGTTGTGAAATGTAAATTTTAATGCAGAATGGACAAAAAAATAGAAACTGAAAAAGTTGAGTTTTATTTTATTAATACATTAGAGTCTAGATCTTGGGTTTTGATCTATAAACTGATGACAATCACTGGAATTTATTGATAATGTTTTATTTTATTTTTATTTTATGTGTTTATTTTGGCAAGAGTCAGAATCAAAGATGGAATAGGCAGATAGATGTAAAGAACACTTGCAGAGAACTTGAACCAAGGACCTTGTGTGTTGTAATATATGTACTCTAGAGACCAGATGCACCACCTACCAGCCTGTCACTGATAGATTACAAGTCCCCACTTGTAATATCTTTAAAGTTCAGATACGCAGTTTAGGTGAAGTGTCAATTATGTAGAGAATGGATCTTAAAATTGTGAGCAAGAGAAATAAATTAAATAATGTGGACATGACATAAGAGGAGAGGTTGTTGGTGACAGTGGTTAGCTGACGGAATGTGGTCACTAAGCTTGAAGAACTGTGGTGGAGATAAATGTGGTAGGAATCAGTAATTGCCTTGATGCAGAGACGAGGAATGAATACATAATACAAAGCAACAATTAGAGCTAAGAGTGTGAGCACTTCGGGAGAATTCTAAGTTGAAACAAAATAATTAAGACCAAATAATTCCGATAAACACCAAATGGTCATGAGCATCCCTTAGAGAGAATAAAATTAAATATGGAGAGCTAGCAAGAAATTAGAAACTTCAAGAATGTCATAATTAAGGATTTAAGTTGGGGCAGAGAGGTAGTATGATAAGAAATAGTTTAAGTTCAGAAACAATAGCAAACATTATTAATACATAAAATACAAGGATATAGAGAAGACAGAGATGAAAACAATGCTGCTAGGGGGTCCAGTGGTAGCACAGCGGGTTAAGCACACATGGCGCAAAGCACAAGTACTGGCATTCTAGTCCCACTCCCCACCTGCAGGGGAGTCTCTTCACAGGTGGTGAAGCAGGTCTGCAGGTGTCTCTCTTCCTCTCCCCCTCTCTGTCTTCCCTTCCTCCATTTCTCTCTGTCCTATCCAGCAACGCCAATATCAATATTAACAACAATAATAACTACAACAATAAAGCAAGGGCAACTAAAAGGGGAATAAATAAATATTTTTTTTAAGTGAAAAAAAGAAACAACAAAAATTCATTTAAGTATTCACCCCTGTTTGGAGAGCAGGTTTTAAATTAGAAAAGTGTTTGCCACAGTTCAGTTATGACATTTGAATAAGCCTTTTTTTTTACCTTGTTTAATGTACACTTTAGGAAAATTTCTTAGTGAACTGATTAGAATACAAGAGATTCTTGCTTTAAAATATAGTTTTAGGTCAGAGGATAGATGACATAATGGTTATGCGAAGACACTCTCATGCCTGAGGCTCCAAAGTCCCAGGTTCAATCCCTTGGACCGCCATAAGCCAGAGTTGATCAATGCTCTGGTAAAATATATATATTCCACTTTGTATGTATTTGTATGATAGATTATTCAAGTTCCTAGTCTTAACAGAAAATGAATTTATAGTTTAAATTGAACTAAATATATATCGTTTCTGCATTTACATTTCTCAAGAGAGATTATGTTCTATCAAGCATAAATATATTAACTGTGACCTGTTTATATACACACAGCAAGCTCTAAGAATATTTTCAGAGGCTTTGAGATATTAATTATATATAATATATTAATTTTATTCCTGTAAAGTGAATACTTTTAATTTATTTATTAATTTACTTTAATTTATTATTGGATAGACACAGAGAGAAGTTGAGAAGAGAGGAGGAGATAGAGTGGGGGAGACACCTGCAGACCTGATTCACCACTTTGAAGCTTTCCTTCTGCAGGTGGGGACCAGGAGCTTGAACCTGGGTTCTTCTGTGCTATAATGTAAGTGCTTAATCAGCTGTACCACCACCTGGCCCCAATGCTTTTAATTTCTTACTTTAACAGCCATATTATAGACATTTCTGACAAGTAAGTAAGAGAGATACTCATTCAGAAATACATTGAGGAAAGAGAGGTCTGAAGATGGGTCAAGAAACCCCACAGTGCTGCTTCCCACTGTCTTGCAAATGAAAAGATGAGGACCAGGAAAAGGTTTCCTCTGATTGATTTAAACACATAACTTCCTTAGTCAGTTGTAACTACACAAACCTCTTGCTGGGTATTTCCTTTTAGGCCAAGTTTACTGTAATGTTTACATGGCTTTAAGAGTCTCTACCTGGAATCTGTCAATCATGATCTCTTAGTACAATTTGCTATCCTTTCATTTAAACATCTGCCAAACTTTTTCTCCAGTAATTCCTAGATTCTTCTCACTTAACTATGTTCAGCCAGTCAGTACATTTTAGAAATACTTATTTATTAATGATATATATTTCTGAAGTTTAAGCAGAACCTGAGATCAAACTTGAGGTATCACATTTAAGATTTTCCTTCCTTCCTTCCTTCCTTCCTTCCTTCCTTCCTTCCTTCCTTCCTTCCTTCCTTCCTTCCTACTCTCCTTCCTTCCTTCCTTCCTTCCTTCCTTCCTTCCTTCCTTCCTTCCTTCCTTCCTTCCTTCCTTCCTTCCTTCCTTCCTTCCTTCCTGGGACTCAGTGCCTGCAGAGTGAATCCACTGTTTCTATTGGCCATTTTCCCCTTTCATTTTATTTGTATTTTATTATTATGATAGAAGTGGAGAGATATAGGGCAAGAGACGTGGACAGAGAAAGAAAAGACCAGAAGCCTTCTTGATTGCTTATGAAGCTCCTTCCCTTGCAGGTGGCAACCAAGAGCTCAAACTTGGTTCCTTGCACATGGTAACTTGGTGTGCTTCATAGGTTGCACCACTGCTGTCCCACAATTTGAATTCTTTATAAAACCACTCTTCATACTATGGACAGATACAACTAGAGAACTGTATAAGGCATTCCATGTCCCTGGCCTTTCTAATAAAGTGTGTGTGTGTGTGTGTGTGTGTGTGTATGTGTGTGTGTAATAATATTAGAAAACTGATAAATGTTAGTGTACTTCTGTAACACCAAAATATAAGGTTTTTATTATTTGCATTTTTCACTTTCTATAATCTCTTCATTTACTGAAATGTAAAGTTGAGAGATTTAACCTATCATAGATCACAGAAATTACAGCACATTCATCTGTCCCTAGGAGCTACTTTGGGCAGCTGTATGCCAGGATAGAGCTGTCCTGGCAGTGGCACCTGGTTGTTCATTAGCTGTAGTGAATACAGGATTCCCCAATGAAGAATTCTAATGGGGGGGGGGGCGGTAACACAGCAGGTTAAGCGCACATGGCGCAAAGCGCAAGGACCAGCTCAAGGATACCAGTTCGAGCCACCGGCTCCCCACTTGCAATGGGGTCACTTCAGGAATGGTGAAACAAGTCTGCAGCTGTCTTTCTCTGCCCCTCTCTGTCTCTCTGTCTTCCCCTCCTCTCTCGATTTTCTTCTGGCTTATCCAACAGCAACGACAGCAATGAGAACAACAATGATAAACAACAAGGGCAACAAAAGGGAAAAAATAGCCTCCAAGAGCAGTGGATTTGTGGTGCAGGCACCGAGCCCCAGCAATAACCCTGGAGGCAAAATAAATAAATAAATAAATAAATAAATAAATAAATAAAATAATTGTAACAAATAATTGACAGATCCTTGTCCTTTGAGGGTTGTCTTCAGTTGCTCTGATATATATTATGCTACTAAATCGTTCTTAGTTCTCAGAATTGTCTCCTCAAATGTTGTTGCAATTGTAACATTTGGTGGGGTTTCCTGAAAAAAAAAAGATTATCATAGCAGTATTGTGCTCTGGATTTGTATGGTGCCAGGAATTAAACCCGAGACCTACTGTATGCAGATTCTGTGAGTTACTGCTACAGTCTCTTCCATCCCCTTCCTGCAACTTAATTTCCATATGGAAACAAAGCCAAAGCTAAATTACATAATATTCATTTATCTCCATAGTGTATGGCAGAGTGGAGTTTAGCCTAAGTGAGAAAAGATACTATACAGTGACACAAGGCAATGATTCAGGCATTCACGATGAACTAAATAAATTTCAGTGCACTGACATTCTCATTTATTTTCTGCATTATTTCTTGAAAATAACTTATTGTACATGAACAATGGAAGAAGCCTAAAGCTTCAGATCGCTTGCTTTCAAAACATGCTTCAATAATGCAAGGTTATTTTATGCACTAAAACGCTTTATGGAAATCAATTCAATGCAGCCTCATATAGATATATGTGAATGAAAAAGTTGTAGTGAATTATACAAGTGTGAGACACCAACTCTGTGTGTGTTATTTAAAATAATTTCATATTTACTTCATTTTAACTCTAATTGTGAATTTGGCTAGTACTGGAAGTGAAGGTACTGAATGAAGGGGGATATTATATATATATATCTGTTTGAGAAAAAGTATGCTTCCTTATATGCATTCAAGCTTTCCAATTATTCCTCTTTATACTTTTACTTCTAGTTCCCAAAATAAAAAATTTAGGGGTAAACTAGAAATGTAGTCAGAGAAAAATCAATGGCAATAGAGTAAAACAGTGTGGACTTTTAAAGACGAATTACATTAGCTTTGAATATGAAACATTCTATCATTTTACATCTGATAGGTGTACCACCTTGGAATTTCAGGTGTGTGAAATAAGACACTAAAAGAAAAAGAGAATAAATAGATGAGTTAATCTCCACCTAAAAGCAAAGTTCTCAACAATCCATTATCAGGTCATTTTTTTTTTTTTTGTGAGTCTGTTACTGCAATATTGGTGAGAGTTGTTAATATAGTGTAAACACTGTACTTGAAGCATTAAGAACAAGTGATTGCTTTTACAGACTTGGACTGAATAGTTTCAGCACCCTTAATTTAATTTCAAAACAGATTATTTACAAACTCAACCCTTTTGCTATTTCTAGTTTTTAATGCTTGATTGGCAACAGAGTGATCATTTAAAGAAAACAACTGAGATGTGAATAAAAATCCATTAAAAAACCCCACAATTCCCACAAGGTTTCCATAGAAACATAGAAAATTGCGACCCTCAGGCTGAGCCATCTTTTCTTTCCTGTTGGATCGTTTATAGTCAACTTATGTGTTCCCAAACACACTTGAGCAAACTCAGAAGAGGCTATTCACTTAATAGAACCCTTTATTTCCAAAAATGAAAGGAACAATTTAATAATATAGTTAAACTGTAACTATAAACTGGAAAATATGTAGCAGTCAGTTTTTCCACACCATGTCTTGAACATTTGTGAGGGCCAAATTATAATTTTTGGGGGTTGATGTTCATTATGTCTTTTTTTTTGAAGTGTAACCAATGATAAAATTACATCTAGATGATTTTGCCCCAAATGTACATAATAATCTTAATTTTTTATTGTACTCAATTAACCAACATTAAATTAAGCAAAAACTGAATCAAATAGAAACTAATGTAATAAAATCTGTTGCTTCTTAATTCTGACTATCCAATAAAAAGAGAACAACAGGTCCTTAATTCATATTCTTGTTGAAAACAAGTTAACTCAGAATTCTGTTATGAAGAAATGCATATTCAATCAAATAAGTCTAAAAAGATTTGGATATAACGAACATCACATTTGAGGGATTGGTTATTTCCAAATCTGTGAACATAATGGCACTGGAAAGTCTTGAGTGCATTTTTGATATATAAGTGAAGTTTATTTCTATAGGTATTTAAATATATAACTATTTGCATTACATAAATGATATTCAGAATAGCTCGACATAAGAAAATACTTAAAACATACATCAGGTAATTTTGGATGTATGTGCCTGGAGGGAAAAAAAAAAGTGTTGCTCCTTTAAGCAGAACTTGGACTGGAGTTGGGTATTGCACCAAAGTCAAAGGCTCTGGGGTGGGAGAGAGAGTTCAGGTCCTGGATCTTGTTGGTAAAGGAGGAACTAGTGGAGGTTGAACTGTTATGTGGAAAACTGGGAATTGTTAGGCTTGTACTGACTATTGTATTTTACTGTCAACTATAAACCATTAATTCCCCAATAAAGAAATTAAAACAAAAGTGTTGCTCTTCTATATATATAGTGAAGATACCTGATATATGATATCAGGTATCTTGATATATATCTTGATATATATGATATCAGGTATATCAGGTATCTTCACTAGTTTAGTTGAAGTCTATTTGTCTTTTCTTCATGTTCATGACTGCATGATTTATCATCTAGTAGCATTTTTTTCTTTTGCAAGAAAAAAAAATTATCTGAGCACCTTTTAATTGTGATGGTACCTTGAACTTAAATCATAATTAAGAACATCCCATGTCTTTTGGAAAGTGTAAATTAAAGTGGAATTATAAACCAGGTGTTACTGAAAAGTATTACGACTCATTTAGGAGTGTAGCTCACTATTAGACTGTGCAGACCGCAAACCATCGAGAACACTCACCCTACTGTATTCTATACACTAGCATATGGGTTTCACTTTATAGATACTACATCAATACAGCCGGATAGAACTACACTATTTGTCATTTGTTATACCTTAGCTGAGAAAAAAAATCATCTGGGGCCGAGTGGGGGTTCACCTGGCTCACATGTTATAATGAGCAAAGACCTAGGTTCAAGTCCCTGGTTCCCACCTGCAGGAGGAAAGCTTTGTGAGTGGTGAAGTGTTGCAGGTGACTCTCTGTCTTTCTCCCTTTTTATCTTCCCCTTCCTTCTCCATTTCTGGCGGTCTTTATTCAATAAATAAATAAATAAATACATAAAGATAATTTTTTAAAATTCTAAAAAAAAAAAGAAAAGAAAAAAATCACCAACCACTAAGTATTTACTATGCATGGTGTTAAAGATAAGGAGCCGGGGTGGATTCTAAATTCTAGATTTCAGAGACTATAAATAAGATTTTAAAAATAGGTTGTAATAATAGAACACCTACTCTGTTACCTATTTCCGCAAAAAATTCCCACTTAAACTAGTACCCCAGTCTTACAGATCTTGCTCTGTTCTGTTTGGATGGAAGGGTGCTAAAAAAGGGTAAGCCGAGGTGATGTGTACGGTAATACATTTATTACGTTTAAACCTAATCTTAAACTCAAGTGATTTTTTTAAAGATCCAAATCTAACACAGATATGTATCAACCGCATGTTGTGTCACTAATTAATGAAAAGAATATATATATATAGTGATCTCCAACTATTAGAGTAAATACATAAATAAAAAAATTGGTTGAATATATTTGAACTTGGTTAGCTCTTAAAAGTACATAGACTATAAGAAATAAAAGGATGGATAAACTATATATACATCATGCACAAAGTCAAGAAAATGCCTAGCTGTGAAATAATGGATAAGAAATTGGTATTGGAAATTTCCTAAATCAAAGTGATACAAAAAAAAAAAAAGTAGGTTTTATTCTATCAGCAGAAAGTCTGAAGCACTAAGCTAAATATCAGTG
The DNA here is from genome assembly GCF_950295315.1 of Erinaceus europaeus. Classification (NCBI taxonomy): domain Eukaryota; kingdom Metazoa; phylum Chordata; class Mammalia; order Eulipotyphla; family Erinaceidae; genus Erinaceus; species Erinaceus europaeus. Next base: position 61,105,890 of record NC_080179.1, on the reverse strand, counting down.
AGTCATCTGTAACAGGTAGACTCTGGCAACTGCTGGGGAGCAAAGTGCAGGGGATGTTTTGATTATATGATTTGAAAATAAAGAATGTTTGGCATTGCTGCTATAGATGGGAGTGCTATCAGAGGAGAAAAAGTGGTCTTTCAGGTCATGATGAACACTTTGTGTCTTTCTATTCAAATTATTACTCAAAGCAGTAGATAATTATGCTATTTAAATATTCAAGTGATATGATTTTGTAAAGGGGCTTTTGGGCAAATATGTTTTAGTTTCATCATTAAACTAATTTAGTTGTTCTAGAATCTGTGACCTACCTCCTGCAATGGAGCATTTTTTTGAGGCCTTTGGGCAGAAGTAATAGACTAGAGATTGCTAAAGACAAATTTCTTACAGAGAAAGATTTGTGAAATCCTGCAGGGAACCAAGGAAACTGTACTCCCAAACTCTCTCCCCTGCAGAGAAGGCTTTATCCTTGACTGTCTCTTAACACTTCAAAAAAAAAAAAAAACTTTGAATGTAAATGATAACTTCTGTTAGCTTTATTTATTCATCTTTTTACAGAGCATTACAGAAATATTGATGGTTATCCTACCATATGGATTCCAATTCTAATCTTAATATAGACATTTTGATTTTATACACATAACCTCTTTATTTGACTGTACACATGAAATATATATTTTCAACTAGAGATGAATTATTTATTTTGCACCAGGCTTATTGTTGGGGTGCCATGCCTGCATGATGTCTCCATTACTGTTTTTTTATTTTTTCTTTTGTTATTATTGTTTTATTATTTTTTTTAACTTTAGCTTTCTTTTCAGATAAGACAGAGAACTTGTGAGAGAGACAGGAAGAGAGGTTAGAGAAAGAGAGATGATACCCATAGACCTACTGTACTGCTTGTGAGACTGCAAATTTGTGAAGGGGAGTTGAACCCAGGTTCTTGCCCATGTTGTGGTAACTATACCAGGTGTCCCACTGTCAGACTCCAAGATGCATGCTTTAAAACTATGAATTTGTATGAGTATGCTTACTACATATTTTGAATGCAACTTGTATTATATTTCAGTAATATACAGATGATCCTTGACTTTTTTTTTTTTTTAACCAGAGCACAGCTCAGATCTGGTTTATGGTGGTGTGGGAGATTGAACCTGGGACTTTTGAGCCTCAAGCACAGAGTCTGTCTGCATAACAATTATGCTGTCATACTTAAAGTTGAAAAAGTCATGCTCCCTTTGTAAAATATCTTTCAATGAATGAACAATTTACTTAGTTTTGCTGTTGTTATCAAACATATTGATAACAAATATATTGATCAAATATATTGATAACTTTTCAAGTTGCCCGTAAGTCACTCCTATTTCAAGTTAATTTTAGGATTACTTTAATCCATAACCTTGAGCAGATGATTCCCATACTGTAGATGAATGTGAATTGAGCTAGTCTCTATACTTAACACAAGTAACTCTGGAAAGGAAATGTAAATGATGTTATATATCATTACAGTAGACATTTAAGTACCTAGATTTTTCTGCGTAAGTAAAACAAAGTAAAAAAACAAAACAAAAAAAACTTTATTTCGTGTCATCATAGGTCTCTGAATTTTTTTCTGCTCATAATATGACACCTCAAATGATGTCAGATTCACATGCTCAAAAATTACATGTAGAGTTGTAAATGTTAGGAAGATTCTTAATACCCAGAAATGTTGTGTGGTGTTCTTAGGAACTGATAATTACTTTATTTTATTTTATTTTGAGGGAGAAGACAGAAACAGAGAGAGAGAGAGACAGAGAGAAAGTGAAAGAAACTCCAATATTAATATTGCAGTGGGGGTCAGGCTCAAACCTAGGTTGCACGCATGGCCAAAAAGCACACAATTTTGTCAGCTCTTGGTAATTTAAAATTTTGCCTCCCCCCCTTTTGTTGTCACCAGGATTTCTGAGCTGACTTTCCCTCTGTCTCTCTCTCCCTTTCTCTCTCTCCCTCTCTCTCTTTTTGGAGGAAAAGATAATAACAAGGAGACAAGGGGTAAAGAGGGAAAAACGCTACAACATCAAGACTATCTCCAGTGCAGTGGAGGCTAGACTGGAACTTGGGTTGTGCCCATTGCAAAGCTGGCAAACTATCCACATGAGCTATCTTGCCAGCCCGATTGCTATTTAATTCTGTTAGGCATTTTTTTTTATTATTATTTTAAATTCCCAGATGGAGGTTTGCTATCCATTTTTTTTTTAATACCAGATGATGCTAGACACTCCAGAAATAGTGGCTGCTACTTTATGATGTTGTTTAAGAAAACAAAATTTTAGAATCCTCTATATTTTGAAACTATGGTTATAAGTATTAAGAAAAAAAATTCTTATAGATAATCCTCGTAAGTCTCCTTTTCAAGGATTTCTGAATTCTTTTGATCAACGTTCATGTGATGAGTTCCTATAAAAGTCCTGCCGCCGAGATATCCTCTTGTTCATCTTAAGGAGAAACTGTTTAAAAGCTATTTTTGTAGAGTTTTCCAGGACTCCTCATCTTCCTTTGGTTTGAAAATTTGTGTTTTGTGATTTACTGCACATTCAAATGCCCCATAAAACATGAGATGAATGAATTAAAGCAGTAGTGTGAAAGGCAACACTACTTGAAGGCATTCTCTTATGTTAGATATTACTCAAAATATCCTTAGGAAGCAGTATTCAGAGTCAATTAATCCAAATTCATGGAGGTTTCTATAAATATATATTGATATTCATTCTAAATAGTTAACTCTACTGTTTTCTTTGAGAATGTTACAGATAGAAATATTTCTTTTCTCTTAAAAATGCATGCTGTATCATTTTAAAATGTAGACAGGTATAAATGTAAATTTTCCACATTTGAAACATATTGTAGCTCATATCTTCAACAACATTAAATTGTTTACTCAATCTCAATTAATCACGTGAATATATATATATATGTATATATATATATATATACATATATATATATATTCCTATTAAGAAAATGGTTTGTCAGACATCGTAAAACATTTTTAACAGTAAAGGTCACATTTTATTGCAAAAACCTGTCAGTGTTTTATGTCCAAGCTGTGCAATGTTATTGCTGGAGGGTGACTATATGGGAGGGGGCTGTGGGGAAGAATGCCTTTCTGTGGCCAGCTATGATTTACAGCCACAAGTAGAGAATTAAACTCTTAATTGAAGCCTACAGAGCAGTACCTAGAGGCAAGATTCAGTCTGAAATTTGATTCAGACAATTTTCTTAGTCAAGCCCCTATGGGCTTACCAGTTGATTCTCATGAGTTTTGATTGTGATTGAAAAGACAAGCTGTTTTCTGCTTTGCCCTGAACTTCCCTAAGGTAAATTCCTAGCCTTAGTAAGCTTCTTGATTAACATAAAGGGAGATGGTATAGGAGAGAGCTATTGAGCTCTGGATTTTAACTCTTTCCTCAAGTACCAAATCAAAAGTATCAAATACTCTCTAGAGGAAATTCTTAATTAGTAAATTTGTAGATCTATTCCTTTTAAAATTATGATGAACTGACAGCTATGGCCCCTTGTACTACCCCTCGCCCCCCAAAGAGTGGGTACAGGCCACCTTACATTCTTTTGGATATAGCAGGCAGCACCAATGTGCAGCTGGTTTAGATGCCATGTAAATAGCAGTCCAGAGGATATGTTATCTTGAATTAACTATTCTGTTCCTGCCTTTAAGTGATAACTCTCTTCGTTCCATAATCTTGTTACATATGTATTTATTAACGAGAGATCTTGCAAGAGTAAGAGACAGCACAAGCACAGTATGAGGTGCTCCAGACCTCATTATTTCAGTAATAATAACAATAATAATAATTGCAGCTTTATTAGTAGGGTGCATTAAATTCCATCCTTTTCTCACTCACTCTGTACTTGTTTCCTGATTACTGTGCTTTCCATATCCTTTGGAGTTTGTTTTTATCTCTTTCCGAGTCTTTATCTTTGTTCATATCTAAACTGAATACTTGGGACTGTCAACTATCCTTTTGTCTTTTTGTCCCCTATAGCAGAATTTAATATTAAAAATATGTTCATGTTAAATATTGATCACTGAAGGGTACAGACCGTAGTGACTCCATGACAGGCTCCAAAAACTGCAGAAATGAGATAGGCCCCAGTTTCAGAAAAACAGGTCCTGGAATTCAGGACCATTACTGGAAATTGAACCCATGGCCCTGAGTCAACAGGGACAATGATAAGCTGAGCATTGAGAAAGGCATCTCCTGAGAGATAGAGCCAAGGCATCTCCGGAGAGATAGAGACTGTTAAACATTTCCCCGCATTTCCCCTAGATGTGTAAAGAAGATAACCACAAGGCTAAGCTTGTCATGTCTGCTATGTAACCCATACCCTATATATCTCCTCGGGTGCTGGGGTTTGGTCGAGCACCTAGAATAGCTGTGAGGTCTCGGCCCTAGCCCTCCCTGAGCCTGGGCTAGAAATAAAGGCTCTTTGTTCTTACATCGCTCTGGTCTCTTGGTGTCTCCTTGGATTCCTGAACCTAACATCACCTCTTCATAAGTAAAGTAATATAGTGGGTACTAATGAAGCTAGAAAGGTTAAATATAGCTAGAAAGGTTAAATATAATCTATAATTTGTTTATCTTATGGTGGAGGAGGGACCCTAAATTGTCAAAAGGCATAATGTCAATAGGAAGAATTCTAGAATAAAGACTGACATGATGGAAACTGTCATTTGGGAAAATGAATCTGGAGAAAGCAGTATATAACAGGAATTATCTAAGGAAAGGATGGATGAGAGAGATGACCCAGGGACCAAGCTTGTGGTGGCAGGACAATTCAAATCTTTTATTTATCGAGCTTCCCTGAGTAGCACATCTGGTTAAGCCACGTGGTGCCAACCACAGTGGCCAGCGTCAGCCTCTAGGTCTGCACGCCCACCGTCCTCCAGGTCAGGACACAGAAGAGACAAGACAGCAATGGAAGAGGCTGAACGATACCATACATGGTTAGGAGAGGGGCAGAGAAAAATGGAAGAGGCTGGAAAGGTAGGAACTTCCTTAGCAACTGTTGACAGGGTTTTAACTGGTAGGATTAATAAAAATACCCTGGAGGGAATTAGGAAGGAGACCTTTAGTCATTTTCATTAGAAGACTGATATGTAGATAATAAAAGGACTGGCCATAGTAGCAGGGAATGTAGGGTGCTTTGTGAGCCCTGCCAAGCTCAACCACATCTGCACAGTTTCCCAACAGATGACAATATTTTCAATAACTTCAGACAACAGTAATAAGCTAAATCACTCTGGTGGTTATGAGACAAGGGAAAAAGGGCCAGAAACAATTTTGTTTTTTAAGTAGAATTATCACTATTTGGCAACCTATTGAATGTAGGTAGTAGAAGGTCAGGGAGATATACATTGACATAACTTTGCACCTTTGGATATGGATGAGTGGGAGGATGGCCATTAAAAAGTAAGTAAAAAAATAGGTGATCCAGTTGAGGCAAAATATCGTTTTATGTATGGATATACATTGGATAGAATATTCCCACAAGGCAACCACACAAAAATGCAATGTAGAAAGAAAATGCCAAATCAAAGCCATGGCAAAAATGAAATTTGAGAATCATCAAAGCAAAGAATATTCAACAGAAAGATCTTTTCTAACTTTGAGGGAATTAATACAGAATTGAGAGATAACATAATGTAACCTTGAACAAACATTTAAAGTAAAAGTTCTCTTTATTGATCATTTCTTTATTACTTTCTTTTATAAACTTTGGTATTTACTTTTATTAAGGAGATACTGATTGACAGGATTGTTGTTGTCATGAGAATACATTTCCACATTCCCCCAAGGAAAAAATGTTGGTACCTTTCACCCCCCATCAAGCCTTTATTGTCTCCCACAAGAATTCCCCTTTAATACTTTTTCCTTCTCCCTATGAGTCTCCAAATGTTATAAAACCACACTCCATTAAAGGTTCACTTTCTATTGCTTGTTCTGCAATACCTTGGGCAAGAGGAAAAAGTCAGAAACAGAGAGGAAGAAGTAAGGGGAATAAAGGTTGGCAGAGTAAAAGGAAATCCAAAATGAATAGTTGGATTTTTCAGACAAATTTAAAGTTACTGCTATGAATAGTCAGATGATTCATTAATCTATAGCATTATTTGCAAGTATTCTAAAGTTCTCCTCCTAATTATATATATATATATATATATTCTTTAGCCTTCTCTAATGTTAATAAACACACAAAACAATGAAAACTTACTGAACAGGGAAAAAAAATAAATCATTGAGACTGAACATGATTCAGCCCCAGATTAAAAAAAAAAAACAGTGGATGATCAGACATTTTTCAGATAATATAGACAACTAATAATGTTATTTCATATATTATATAAGACTCCAACTGAGTATAAAGTAATACTGGATACAGTTCTTATGTAATTTTTTTTTGCTTCTTATTTGATCTCTAGAGTATAGACTTAAAAAACACATAAACTTATATGAACGTATACACCTCAATAAATGCTAGTAAAAATTGTATTCCATATCCCATGGCCCAGAAATGAAATAGAAAATAGTGCATGAACTTTACAGGGAGAGAAGTAAATAATCACTAAAGGGTTATATGCAGGGTAGTGACATGGTCAACATTTGCATTTTGAAAAGATCTGAGCAGTGGGGAGGATTAGGTAGACAAAACAGTCCTAGAGTCAAGAACTTTATGAAATAAGTGAATGTAGACAACTCACGAGAACCTAAACTAGGGTTTATTTGTGTATTGGAAAATTGATTTAAGGTTAGGAGATGAAGTCAAAATTTCATGGAGGATTGAAGGAAAAGAAGAAGCAAATTAAGGATTCACAGATTTCTGGTTTGAGAAATTAAGCTCCCTTCTCTCTTCTCTCTCTCTCTCTCTCTCTCTCTCTCCTCTCTCTGAATCTGGAATTACTGGAGTAGGATTGAGTGTGAGGGAAAAGAAAAGGTTTTGTTTGGGCTTGAACCCTTTCAGGAATTATTTTTATGAACAACTGTCTGATTGGCCACCTGCTCTGTAGACCTGAGGGTTTCACAGATAGAAGGTAGACAACTCTATACCTAGTGATCAAAGTTGTAGGATAATTATTTTCTCTAGAAATGTGTGGAGTGAAAAGGCAACCTAGAATAGTGTCTACAAATATTCCAAGTAAGGAAATAAACTAAATACATGTTTGCAGACCATACAGTCAAACTCTGATGTTGTTGCACTGAGGTGGTCGGTCATAAGCAACACTTAAGTGACTAGGTATGACTAATACTTTAGGTGTTAGTTCTGGATGCTTAATCTGAATTGTATATATAGTTTTAACTGATAACAAAGCATAACATTTCATTTGATATATTTCCAACTGCTCAAGCTCATTCTTAGTGTGTGGGTCAGCCAAAATAAATAAATAAATAAATAAAAGATCAGCTTACAGCACTCTGATCTAGAGCATTATTTTATTATTTTTGGTTTAGTCTGTAAAAACTAAATTCAGGCACTGAGTCAGACACACTAAATAAACAAACAGAAAACTATTCTTGGGAGTATCTGACTGCCAATAAGTTAAATAAAATATCAATTATAAAGAGGTAAAAATGTGAAGTTCTTAGTAAATAAACCTTAGTTACTATTGTAAAAAAAAAATAACTACAGAGATTATTTACAGAACAAATTTCCATCTCAGTCTTTTACCTGCCTCCCAGCTAGCCCTTCCAATACATATCTAAGAAGTCTGAGCTAAAAAAAAAAAAGTCTGAGTTTTACTCTTGGTCATCCTGTTTACACCAGTTAAATTATCCAGTGCCAGTTTGCTTTTCTGTGAAATAATTTCATTTTGGATGGAGCTTGAAAAAAAAATGATGTTAAGTGAAATAATGCAGAAAGAGAAGGATGAATATGGGGTGATCTCAATCATGGACAGATCTTAAGAAAACAAAACAAGAAAGGAGAAGCCAAGTAAAACTTGGACTGGTTGAGTATATAGCACCAAATCAAGGGATTGGAGGAGGAGGGTAGGAAGGGGATTGAGGGAGGGAAAGCTTTCAGTCCTGGTACATGATGATGGAAAAGGAACTAAGTTAGAGGTGAGAGAGTGTTTTGCAGATACCTGCCATGCTGAGATGGAAAATTGTACCCATGTTCGAACAAGTATGCTGCAAACTATTAACTTTCCCATTATATAATAATGATCATTGGAAGCTCTGTATGATAACACTGTTAATATCTTCAGCAGCCAGTCAGGGTGATAACGTAGATTTGTGTGATTGTCCACAGCAATTAATGTTATTGTAAGGAAATCTGAGTAGCAGTTGGGAGAAAGGGTATAATTTTCCATTTACTTGACACAGACAGAATTTTTAAGAGACAAGCTATTTGATCTGCTTTTGTTACCTCAGTTTCATTATCTGGAAAATGTGACTAAACAGCCTCTTTATTGGTCAGAGTATGATTTAAATGGGAGGATAGAAGATGCTGAATGATGTGACTGGTGTATACTAGGTACTCAATAAATATTAGTTTCTCCCTTTCATTTACTCTTACAAGAAAATCAATCTTTTCCATTTATTTATACTTGCTGTGAATTGTTTGCCTTAAAGAACAAGTATAAATGAAATTGAATAGTTTTATTGATGTGTTTGCAAATGGGTTGTTGGGATTGTGGAATCTGTTAGATTTGAAGTACATAAATTCCATTGTGATATGAGTCTCATGTAATGCTAAGAAGAGGCTTATAATTTGTTTTATTTAAGACATTAAATTATGATGACTCTTTTAATAACTCCAAACCACTAAGCTAAACTGCATTTGATGTTCAGCAAACAGTCATAAAAATCCCTGTTAGACATTTAATTACTGCACAA